>NW_012117988.1:1961473-1979300 GCF_000951035.1 Colobus angolensis palliatus | reverse complement strand
CGGCGCGCTTCTTAGCTCCGCGCCGCGCCGCGGGGACGCGGGTCCGAACCCGGCTGAGCTCTGGAAAGCTGTGCCTTGAACTGGAGCCACTTCGGCGATGAGAGCCTGGCCCGCGCCCTGAGGGCAGCCCCAGGAGGTAATGCCCTCTTTCTCCTCCTCTCTCTTTTCGCCCCCGGTTCTCTGTAAATTCTCAGTCAGATACTCAGGGTGGGAGGGAATGAAGGGTGAGAGAGAGTCTGTAGGGTCTGTATCTAAAAAAGGTGTCTTTCAGTGTCGCTCCGTGGTGCTCTGGTGTCTGTGTATTCGAACTAATACCCGATTTCCCCCGCCTCCCTTGAATATTTGGCTGCTTTAAGGGAAGTTTTTTGCGGAGAACTCTGGGTGGCTGGTCTGGGCCAGGCTGCTCCGAGGTGAGCTAGGGAACCTGCTGTGCCCCCTTTGAGCCGCAGTGGACTAGAGTGCGAGACTCCAGGGATGGGGTGTGGTGGAGAAAAGGAGTACCACACCCTCTTCCTTTCCTCTTCACCTGCTGGTGAAGTCTCCCCATTCAGCATTTTGCTGATTTCCTTTCCCGAGGGATTGGCTCAGAGGACAGAGGAAAGCTGCTGAAATACTTGTGGGGGGGCGGGGGGAGAGAGAGAGAGAGAGAGAGAGAGAGAGAGGAGAAAGGAGAGAGAGGAGAGAGAAGGATGAGAAGGAAGTCATGGTCTGAGCATCAAAAGAGGAAGGAGGGCGAAGTTAAGCTTGTGTGTTTGAGGTGGGGGAGCGAGTGCTGGGAAATGGGCTTGGAGTTCAGTTTATTTGATGAAGTGAGATTCATTTCACATTTCACACTTTGACATAATCCAGTTTGCTGAAGCCACTAACAGATATCATCTGTGCTATGTACTGCCTTGGGCTCAGTGGGCACTGAACATGTTTGATGAGTGTGTCTAAGCAATAAATAAATAAATAAATGAAAGAGTGGTTATTGTGTTTGCTTGGTGTGATTACCCCCGTGTCTTTTAGGCAGCCGGTAATGTATGCATTTTTCAGTGTGCTGTGCTGTGTTTGTGCATACCATATGTGGTCATTTTACACTCAGTAATGCAGTTTCAGGGTCTTCTAAAGGTGGCTGTTAACAAACACAAATATTTAGAATAATACTAAAGGAGGACCAAAAATTACCATGGGGCGTGGAATATTCCAGGAATACCGAATAGAAGCTGAGGTCCATCATTGGTGAAAATATTGGCCACATACTGAAAGGGCAAAAAATATTTTTCAGAAATTGGAAGCAGTGGTTAACATTTTAAAAGAAGGAGATGTTCTTTAGGGTTCTATTACTGTCACCCAGTAGCATGCATTACTCCCAATATAGTTGGAGTGTGAGGAAGAAAAAAAATGCACTTCCTGTTCAAAACCAGTAAAATGTTTTGAGATCTGCCAGGTATTTCACCTTAAGAATTTAAATGGAATGGATTGCCTATTGATGGCAGAAGTGGTTGGGTTATGTAAGGTATCTGTTATTTTTTATTAAGGTACATATATAAGTTAATATTTTTATATAATAAGTTTACTGTAGTGGAAGTGGAAGCAGGAAAATTTATTGATGTTTTTCATTCCGGAATAACACACAGCATTATCTCAGGGAAGATTTATATAAAGTTTGTCTTTTATGTATTATACTGGATGGTGCTCTGTGTGGAAGGCAAGAATATACATCTTGATAAAGTCCCAAAAAGGATGGTTCATGTTCTTAAAATACAGTGTTTTAGAAATTTTTATGACATGAAAAAATGATACTAATCTGAATATAAGTACAACTTATATATACACTAATCATTTATTTGTTGACTTAAATTTAGTGAGACAAATACATATTTAGCGCTCAAATGTATTTCTGAAAGACACCTCTAAAACCAAAGGAAGATCTGCTGTTAAGACTCTGTGTATATGATGCATAAGGGAAGTTTTATTTCTTGACATTTAATCGAATCAAACTAGTGAGGCTGGTTTGTAATCTCAAGTCAGTTTTAGGACTCCATCTCTAAAGATGCTTTCCTCTCTAATAAATGTGATTTTAAAAGAGACCAAACATTAAAATGTTCCACAGCCGTCATGGACCAGAAAACCATTTGAGTCCTCTGAAACCTCATGTCAAGAATAAGAAATGATAGGAAGTTGTCACAAATTAATTGGCTTGATACTTCAATTAAAAACTGATTATGATCTGGCTCTGGTAGTCATTATGGTTGATTTCATTTGGTCTCTAGATATTCTGTGAAAGGACTCTAGGTGGAAATGTTTTCCTGTAGTACAAGGAGAGGAGGTCACTATATGCAAACAGGCTTGTCAGTTACTGATTCTCCAGTTTGGTTATGTTGTATCCTTAAGGAAGCATGTTAGATTGAAAAAAAAAAAAAATCTCTTTTCTCAATTTGCATAAATATTTCTCTTTGTCATAGTCCTCAACCAACCTCTGAGTACTATATTTATAATTTTGTTGAAATATGTCACCAAACCTCTTCCCTTTATGGTTCAGGGGCTACTTTGATGTTAATAACTTTAAAAACTATTTAAGCATAAAATACCATATTTCCTGAAAGAAAATAAATTAAATTTAAAAAGGGTTTGGGATAAGGAAATTAAGGGAGAATATGAGGGAAAGGTTAAATTCCAGGTATCAGGCTTACCAATTTAATGGCATATACTTCTGTGATTTCTTTGTTATTCTTCTAAAGAAATTTTCCCTCCCTTCCTCCCTCCCTCCCTTCCTTCCTTCCTTCCTTCCTTTTCTTCTTCCTTTTTTTCTTCAAAATATTTTCTTCAGAATTAAATCCATGCTAATTTACAGTTATTTTACAATGATCAGTCCAGTCTTAAAATATTGATTGTTGCATTTATTTTTTTAATTTTATACAAAAATTGACTAGAAGGTGGATTTGAGTCTTTAGGGAGTTCAAGTCATCAGTCTCTTGTAAATACATCTTGTGTCTGGCTATAACTTCACTGCCTTTTGTTTCTGGGAAGAATAAAAGCATGGATAACTATTCATTTGATATAGATGGACAGCCTAACAACATGGTGCATTTGTGCTGTGAGTGGCTTATTTTCATATGGTTAATACTCTGCGAACAAATTGGCCAGTGTAATCAAATATGTAATGTTCATATTCAGCGAGTAGTGGAGTCACATTTGTCAGTGTATATTGGTTCAGAAATTAGTATCATATTTTAGGAAACCTTAACTTCATCTAAACCTTAATAAAAGTTACTTTTTTAAAAAAGTGTTATCACTCAACAGATACAGTTGCTGTATCTATTCTTAAATGTCCTCAAGAGAGAAGATCCTAGTTCTAAAAATCTCCCAAGAGAGACTAATCCAGTGCCACTGGGAGGCAGCATGAATAAATAGAAAAAGCAGTGGATCTGACACCAGAAGACTTGAATTCTACTATGTTTCTCATGACTAGCAGTGTCTTCTTTGAAAAGCTGTCTTATTTTTTCTAAGGCTCAGTGTTGATTTCTGTACAATGGGAATATTTAATATCTACCTATTCTATTTTTATGTTTAAAAATTGATAACAGCTAGGTTTAAGCATTGGAAAAAGAAAATCAAAACTTTCAGGTGCCAAGTAAATGTCTGGCATCGTAACACTTGATAGAAAAATAAATCAAATATATTTAAAGAGTGCTTGTAAAACGTCAGTAATGCAGCAAGGATTTTGATATACCTTTGATGAGAGGAATATTTTCTCTGAATGAACTATTAACAGGTGTCATGAAAGTCAAATTTAAATTAATATGTATGTATGGGAGATGATTTTCTCAAAGTTATTAATAAGGCACAAATTTTGTAATGTTTGAAAATCTTGTAATGCTTATTGTGTGGGCCATGAAAGTTCATTTGGGCATTTGTGCTGTTATTAAAGAGTTTTGATAACAAAGAAGAGGCAAAAGAAAAACAGTTAAAATATTATTTAATAATAAAGTCTCAGTTGGGTTTCTTTTTTTTATTTTTTAGCTATTCTACATTTTTCTTCTTCTTGTGAGTATACTTAATATGACACAGGTAGGAACTATCCTTGCTTTCATTATTGTCAGGTCAGTTACCCAGTTTTTATGAACACTAAAAATATTTAGCTTGTGGAATATTTTGTTCAGTGATTTAATCTATGAAATGGAACACAAACCTAATACGTTATCTTAGTTTTTTTATAATGGAATTTGCCCAGGACCACTGATAGACCATTTGTCCTATTTTATTTTATTGGCTTTATTGCTAATAATATTAGTTATAAGTTATTTTCATTATGTGAATTAGGAAGAAAATAAATGGTAGATATTAAATGACTCATGGATTTGAATAAAATTTTAAAAGCACCATTGAAATAATTATATGCTGTTTTTATAAAATATGAGGCTCACTAGGATTTGACTAGAATACATTTTGTTAATTTTCTAAATGTATTCACTAGTTAATGTTAAGAATAGCCTGTCTTTACTGGCTGCAAGGGTAAGTCAAATACCGTTTCCTTCCCTAGAGTTTTGGTGTCATTGTCAATAAAAACTATGAGCATATTTTCTCTAACAAAGCGAGTAAGACTAAATGCAAACCTGGGAACCTAGACTAGAACACAAATTACATTTTTTGTTGTTATAGGTGGAATATTATATCAAATTGCCTATAAAGGTAGAATTATTGTCTTTACAAATATCATAACTGAAGTTCAGTGTAACAGAAATATATGCAAAAATGTAAGATTCCCAACACATTCAGTTTCTAGGTAGCACCATAGAGTTTGTGAAATGGATTCTAAATTGGACGACATAAGAGGATTTTGTGTCTTCAGACAATCTCATTCTATTATAATGTAACTATGGTTAGCTGCAAGATATCTATCTAGTAGCCAGCATGAAGAGAAATAATTAGCATAAAAACTGTATTTCTCCAGGTGTACCAGGAGAGTCAACAACAGTGCCTTGTGATACATGTTGATTTTGCAACGGTGAGCTTCATTTTTCAAAAGGGAAGTGCCTTTATTTTCTTAACAATTTTTGACTTGACCTTTATATACATATATACATATATGTACAATATCATGTGAACACATCTTCTTTATATATACTTTATATATATATGTTCTATGTATATAGAGAGCATATGCATACATAGGGAGGGAGAGTCTGTGTATATATATGTACATATGTATAGCTACATATACATGCACACATATATACATGTACATATGTGTAGCTACATGTATACATGCACACACATACACACACACACATAGCCTGCTGAAAGCAGTCCTTGTGAGATGAGGATGTGAAGGTCAGCTGCTGGTTATTATAATCTATGATTATGGATTGCAAATGTTTTCTCTTTATGCAATTTTATTTGTAGGTAATGTTAAAAGCCTAGCTTTGGTCTCGATTAGTTAAATTCACATCAATTAATATGCAAATATTTATTGTTGATAAACTAGTTTTCTGTTTGATATTCAGGATATAATAGTACATGAGAATTTGTTCTTTTTCTTAAGAATTCTGTGTTCTTGTTAAGCAGAGAAGGCAAAAATCAGTGATAAGCTAACAAAAGTAGAATAGACTATGACCTGATTCAGGATATTCTTATTAAATATCTATTGTTCCCAAGGCTATACAAAATAACAATACAAAAGTTGTGTCACCAGGCAATTCAGAATAGGGTAAAGTGCGAGTGGTCTGGAAAAGATTCATATGGGGGAGGAAACTGGGCTGAGAGTGAGTATAATATTATAAAAGTAAACAATAAATATATAAACTCTCTAGTAATTAAAGCAATGCAAAATAACACAATAGTAAGACAGTCTTTGCTGATGAGTTGGGACAAAGATGAAAACATTGATAGACTCCTTGTGTTGGTAAGGGATGGGGAAATAAATATTCAATACATAATTGGAGTCATTGTAGACTGGTTCAGCTCATCTAACATGCAATTTAAGTAATTTTTACTTGGATATATATTAAATTACAAATGCTCTTAATAATTTTCTTTATACTTCCTCTTTTAGAAATTTATCCTCAGAAATGCTCCCGTGAACCTCCAGCAATATATTATGTATACACAAGAAGAAATAGATAACTTTAATGACTCTGTCTTTTAAAGAAAATGTATCTGTAGTTAAAACTTTTCCACACCAAATTAGCAAATGGATAAATAAGGTATATCCATACTATGGAAAATGTTCATCAGTGAAAAGGAATGAAATACTGATACATGCTACAACATGGATATACCTTTAAAATATTATGCTACTTGAAAGAAGCCAGAAACAAAAAGCACCATATGATATAATTATATGAAATGCACAGAAAAACATATCTGTGGAATTTGAAAGTAGAGTGGTTTTCGTCTGGCACTGGCAGTGGTGAGTGACTGCATATGGGCGCAAGGAATCTTTCGGGGCAGTGGAACTATTCTGTAATGGGATTGTGCTGATGGTTGTGCACATCTGTAAATTCACTAAAAATCATTTAATTGTTCACATAAAATGAGTACATTTCATGGTATTTGAATTATGTGGCAAATCAGCTGTTAAAAACCCAAACACAAAACAAAAAAACTTCCCACAAAGTAAACTGAAGGCACAGATGACCTTACTAATAAAATCTTCCTAATATTTAAGGAAGAAATAATACCAGATCTCTATAAACTCTTTCAGGAAACTGCAGAAGAGGGAACATTTTCCAACTATGAGACCAACATAAAAGGTATCATAAGAAAATAAAACAACAGGCTAATATCCTATAGAAAATAGATGTAAACATTATTAATGAAACGTTAGCAAGTATAAATAGCAATGGCAAATAAAGATAATACATCAAGAACAAGTTAGGTTCATCCCAGAAATGCAATGTTGGTTTAACATTGCAAAATCAATTAAATAGTTTGCCATATTAACAGAGTAAAAAGAAAAACCAGCCGAGCATGGTGGCTAACACCTATAATCCCAGCACTTTGGGAGGCCGTGGTGGGTGGATAACGAGGTCAAGAGATCAAGACCGTCCTGGAAACATGGTGAAACCCCATCTCTACTAAAAATACAAAAATTAGCTGGGTGTGGTGGTGTGCGCCTGTAGGTCCAGCTACTTGGGAAGCTAAGGCAGGAGAATTGCATGAATCCAGGATGCGGAGGTTGCAGTGAGCCAAGATCGTGCCGCTGTACTCCAGCCTGGCGACAGAGCAAGACTCCGTCTAAAAAAAAAAAAAAAAGAAAAGAAAAAGAAAAACCATATGGTGATCTCAGATGTAGAAAAATTATTGGAAAATACAACATTTATTCTTCATAAAAACTGTTAGCAAATTAGGAATAGAAGGGAACTTCCTCAACTTGGTAAGGAACATCTGCAGTAAACCTAGAGCTAATACCATACTTAATGGTGAAACGCTAAGTGCTTTTTCTCTAAGCTTGAAAGAAATGTTAGAATGTATGCTGTCATCACTTTTACTCAACGTTTATAATGAAAATCATTTAAACAAGGCAAGAAAAAGACTCAGGAAGAGATATTAGAAAGGAGGTGCAAAACTGTGTAAACATGATTTTATTAAATAATTTAAAAAACTCCAAATATCTAACAGGAAAATAGATAAACAAATGTTGGAATATTCATGCAGTATGTTTCTGGTTTACTAAGATGGTAAGTGGAATGTTGTAATTCTTTAAATACCATCATGGGAAAATCTCCAGTATATATTTTTAAGAAGGAAATATGGTTGTAGAGCAATACTTAGTCTATAGTGAATTGGTTGATTAATTCTTCAGGTATTTATTGGGTACCTCTTTTGTGTTAAGCATAAAAGTAGGTGGCCCTGGGTCATATATTGTCTGTGGGAAGCGGACAGATATAATCCTGCCCTTGAGAGACTTACAGGCTAATGAGAAAGAATTTACAAGCAACTAAAATAAATGAAATTCATAATGAGAAATTGTGTTATATGCATTAAAAAGTGAAGTTGAATGACTGGAATTTATCCATGAGGTTGAGAGAAAGATAGAACAATTTTCGTAAGAGGTGTCTGGTTCCTAGTGAACATTCAGTTGGGAACTATTTTTCTAATAGATTAATCCAAATCATTCATCTCTCCTATTTTACCTAATTTCGCTTCATATATGGTAAACTGAAGGAGTACATGCTATACTTCCCTATCACACTAACTTTTCCTGTGTTATTACACTCTTTTCTCACTTTGAATAATTCCCATAATCATCATCTGTATTCTTCTAGCACCTACTGTGAACAAATGCATTATTTTATGTACATTCACAGTTGCATAAGGTACATCTTAATACATTCATTTAGTCTTGAGTTGAAACTCGTTTCTTAATGTGTAATTTTTATTATTTTTTCATTTTTCTTTGGTTACAAAAGTAAAACATTTGCATCATAAGTGTATTTAATGTCATAGCAATACATAATATACAAAGTGAAGGAACTTCCTGGTTGGTGCTCCCTCATACCTAAGGTTTGACAAAATAGGAAGCTATGTTGCACAAGAAATGTCAGAGTGAGTAAGTGTGAAGAGTGAGACTAAATGCTGTGTGGATAACAGACAAGAGGATTAAGTGGCCAGGGACCAGAAAACACTTCAGAAGATAGACGTCTAATGGAATTTTTCAGTTACAACGTACTCTGTGCAGTGATAGAGCTTCCTGTGTTCTCAGAATGTTCAACAAAGTCACATATATGTTAGTAACACTAGTGTGATTGGATTCCTGGTAGTGGTTGGTGACAGAATTTATTTTTTGTCAGATTTGAGGTGGCAGTGTGAGAGAGGGAGCTTGTTAAATAAGAGACATGGTTCATAAAGCATGTGAATAAGACATGGGTCATAAAAACATGAGTCATGCTCTCTCGTATGTTTTCTGCAAGTGGCCTTAACCATGTAGTTCATTTACCCATGCCTTAGATACATTCCTTGGAAAGCATTCCCTACAAGTAGTTGTGTAACATAACCTTAAACACTGAAGTCTGTAGCAGATTACTTTGTCTGGCTGTACATGGTTTTCATTGATATTTTTATTTTTTTCCCCATAAAACCTCATTCTATCTAACTAAAAGAGATTGATGGTAGTCCATTACCCCTTATTTCTAAAGAACTTTTTGATTATAATCAGTGAAGATCATTCTAGAACATATTCATGAGTTCATGATCTTACCTTATTTTTGTAGATGATTAAATTAAATGGAAGCATTTGCGTATATGGTTGATTCTGAATTCAAGATTCTTCTCACAGGTACTGCATAAACTTTCAATAAAAATTTAGTCTATCATTTTGTCTTTAATTACACTCAAAATGTGTGTGAACAAGATTGGTGAAATAAATGTGAATTGAAATACATTCCCCATGTTATTTATATAGGTCCTTATGTAGCCTAGCAAAATACTTAGGTCTGGGTGACTGCTAAAAAGAAGTGGATTTGATGACTGTTCTGTTGGACCTGGAGCTTCTGGTCCTATTCATCAATCCATAGGAATGGTTACTGTGGGTTTTACAGAGAGATTAGGAGATTAAAACTAAAAGTATTATTAGCTGACCCAAAAACGAAGGTTCCATGATTATGTTAAAGCATAAGGAAGGGTATGGAGTTTGATTCAAGAGAAATAAATGATTTCAAATTACAGCTTGAGAATATGGATGATAATCAGATGTTTTGTCTGTAATAATGGTAGGAAACCATGGGAGTTATTTGCACGTTGGGGAAGATAATTATTCATCTTTCCATTTAGCTCTCCTTGTGGAATTAGAAAGACTATAGATACATCAAGTATAAGAATCACTTTATAAGAATGAAGTACTAATGAATGTAATTATTAATTTATACTTAATTTTTAGATGTTGGAAACAGTATTTAAAAGTAAAATAATCTAGTACTTACTAATAAAGCCACTCAATTTAAAAATGTATCTCCATGGCTTTGCACATTGGGATTCCTGCAACTGGAATAGTCTTTTTCAGATCACATGGGAAAACTCCGACTTATACTTAAAAAATGAGCTTAGCATCATATTCTCAATAAATCATTCCAAAAGTCCTGGAATCTCTCTACTGTTACAAGCTTCTGTTTTTATATGTATTATTTAATATATTATTATTTTTGTTCATTGGCCTATTTATCTTTCCAACTCATGTGGTCCTGGAAGACAAAAGTTATATCTTATTACTATTAAAAATATCTTTGGATGTAGTTCTTATTAAATATTTTTGAAATGCATTGAAATGTGATTTTTAGAACATTTAGACAGTTTTAAATCATATCCAAAACCATAGTAATACCATTTCCAATTGGTAAAAGAGGTAACATGCAATGACTAAAAGTTTAAGATTTAGTTTCAAATTCTGACTGACACTGATTTCCGGTTATTGGACCTTGAACAATCTCTTCATCTCATGACGTGTTAGTTTCCTAATATGTAAAGTAGGGGTGAAAAACACTTTTCTGGCCTGCACGTCTTACCTGAAGTTTACAATGATAGGATGGAGCATGGGTGTAAAATGAATTTGTGTGCTCAGTACCTACACAAAGTCATTCCTGTATTAAGTATACAATTAAAAGCCACTAATAAAATAATCTTAAATGAAATAATTTACTTTTCCAATAATGAGAGGTTTGTACAGAAAAGTAAAACCAATGAACTTGAAATATCTTTCTTTCTATTGGATTTCCCCTGCCTTTTTATAATGGTTTCATCACATTTTAATATAACATGAATTTGATTTTATAGGTTATAGAACAAATATAACAATACAAATTAGACTGTTGTAGTTTAAACACATGGTTATAGATGGCTTAATTGATAACTTTTATGTGCTTATTTGGACCTGGATTGGTGATTGTTGAGCAACTCTATATCTGAGTAAACACTGATTTTTACCATCTCTTCAAATTAGAGCCAATTTGAAGTGAGTAAATTGTATGATATGTGAATTATATCTCTGTAAGGCTGTTTTGAAAATATGTGGAATTTGTGCCTAAAATATCCATGAGTTCATGCTGATATAAACACATTATCAAATGAATGACTGAATTGGGAAGAACAGGCAAATCTATGCAAAACAATTTCAATAATTTATGTAGATACTTGCCCTCAAGGAAGTGGAGTATAATTTTCCACTCTTTAAGCATGGCTGCACAGAGTAACTTCCATCTAAACAGTGTACATGGAAAGGAGGAGGAAAAAGTAACATTACAGTGCAGAAACCAGACAAACATGACCTCAACCAGGTGACCAAGGTCGACATCAACAGTGGTGATCATAGCGATAGAATGTACCCTTGATTTAGTGAGAATGATGGTTTACCTCTGTGGTCTTCCTCCCCAAAATTCATAACTTTAGTCCATTCGTGAAAAAAACAGGCAAATCCCAACCGAGGAACATTATACAAAATATCTGATCAGTACTCCTCAAAACTGTCAAGCTCATCAAAAACAAGGAAAGTCTGAGAAACTGTCATAACCAAGAAGAGGCTAAGGATATATGACAACTAGTATATGGTATCCTATATGGGATCCTGCAGTAGAAGAAGGACACTTGATAAAAACTAAGGAGATCGGAATAAAGTGTGTACTGTAGTTAACAGTAATGTAACTTTTGTTTGTTCATGAATTGTGACAAATGTACCATACTTATGTAAGATGTTTATAATAGGAAAAACTGGGTGTAACATAGATAAGAACTCTGTGCTATGAAATTTTTCTATATATCTTCTTTAAAAGGGTCTTTTTGAAATTAAAACATAGCCAATTTACATAAAACAGTATTTTACTTATTTTTATTTTGAATATTTGATCTCTTTAAACATGCATATCCACTTCTTTGATACTTTCTGTATCACTGAAAAAGAAAAATTCAAAGATTAAGATTAATTACTGATTTAATGGTAGTTTGCATTTGGGAGTTTTACTATTAATGTGTTCTGATACTATAAGGGGTTATCACTCTATACCTAAATCTAGTTTGTTGGAAATAAATTATGTTTTTTGTCTCTTCCCAGCATTCCTATTTGGCCAATGTTACAGAATCTAATCAGATTTTCTGCCATTCATTTTGCTGTGATGGAGCATTTTCCTAGGTGTTTCTGACTTAAGTCAGATTTTCACTGCATTTTTATCTTTAATTTTGGTTTCATGTATCCGGGGAAAACTCCAGGGTAGTCTAGCCTGATTTCTAAACATTTTTCCTATTTCTGTGATAGCTTTTTATCTTAATGTTTCTGAGATTCTCTTGGTTATATGTGATAATTTCCTCTGATATTCTTAAGGTATTCTGACAGTTTTCGTAAAGCTTCACTTTGAAGCTTTTTTTTCTTTAAATACTTTTTTCCTGTTTACCGTTCACTGAAAATTTACTCATCTAGCATGAGCTGTTTTTCATTTGTCCTTATTTAAGCCAAGTGGTCTTTTGAAACTAGTAGGCCTCACAAAACCTAAAAAGTTAGCACCAGGTGGCCCTAGATAGGGTCAAATGAAACTAGTAGGCCTCACAAAACCTAAAAAGTTAGCACCAGGTGGCCCTAGATAGGGTCCCACCCTGCCTAGATAGGGTCCCACCCTGCCTCGATAGTGTCCCACCCTGATAGGGTCCCACCCTGCCAATTCCGGGAAACAACCTCATGAGGTCCCACCCTGCCAATTCCAGGGGTCTCACCCTGCCTCGAAGTTCCCGGAATCATCAACTCCAGGAAAGAACCTCATAAGGTCCTGCTCTAACCAATTAAACCAAGACCCCTTGCTCAGGCTATAGCTAGACCCAATCATTTTACGCCTTAAGCTTTGTTTGAATTTCGCGCCATAAGCTGTGTTGAACTTGTGTTAGCCTATATAAACAGCCTGTAACAAGCAGTCGGGGTCCCAGGACCAACTTAGAGCTTGGGACCCTAGCGCGCTAGTAATAAATAACTCTCTGCTGTGAACCTCGTGTCGGTGATCCTTCGCGACGACCCCTGCCCAGGAGGGAATCGAGAGTTCGGTTCCAACACTTTCTCCACTTTACTTTCACTATTTTTCATTCAAACCTGCTCTGTGGGGCTGAATATTTTCTTGCTCGTGAATAAAATGTTAGGTAGGTAGGCCTCCTATTTCATTTACTATTAGAGAATAAAATGTTCAGCAATTACTGCTAATCACATGAATAGTGACATTTCTTTTACATACTATTCATATAAAAAGGAGGTCTTAAATTTATTTACTATGAAAGTTTTCCCAGCATTTTTCTGGCCGCTTCTATTGGGAAAAGGGGAATTGGTCAGTGTTTCCTGTGTTTCCCCAGTTCGCCTCTATGCTTTCTCCTCTGTTCAAGGATGCTGCCTCTGGCTCTTCTAGGGTTAAGCCTCAGAAAGGTAGGGGAGGTAAAGGTGAATTGTGACTTGATTGACTTAAATGTAAGCCTGGATAAACTTCCCCTGGGTTTGGTGGATTCTCTGTCTTTTTCAATAGTTTTTTGTTTTATCTTCAAGTGGTGTGGTGCATGTGAATGCTATCAAAGATTTCTGGCTGTGTGCCTCTTGGACACATGGTAGGACTGAACTTCCTGGCTTTCTGTGGTTGGGTAGGGCTTTTAACCAGTTCTGATTAATGAGTTTTGAAGTTTTGAACAAAAAATGAAAAATGTCACTGATAGGCTGAACTGGGATGGGAGTCTCCAGAGATCTTTCTTTTCCTTTAGACACTGCAGTCTACAACTTTAGAGAAGATGGCTGTTGTTTCATCATGAAATCACTGAAACTTCTATGAGAGGAGCCAGCTCCTGCCTCCAACAGACCCACAGCAACCATTATACTTGAACAACAAATTAATCCTTGTGGTTTTATGCCATTAAAATTAAGGGACTGTTTGTTACCACAGCCTAACATGACCTATTGAGACAGAGAGATATCTGTATTTCTCAGAGGCCCATACTGGGACTATTCGGCTGAATTTTCTGTGATACAGGAAATGCATTTTCTTCCAGTTACATGCATAATATTTCTCCCCCAGCCCCTGGAAATCTGGAAATTCGTCCCCTATGTTGGGATTATTCCATTCACCTATGTATTGTTCTTGAACAGAATTTGAAATGTCTTTCAGCAAATTCTTTCTTCTTAGTTGCCCTCTTTAGTCTTCAGGAAACATTTACAGAATCTTACCTCTCCCAGGGAGACTGTAGCTAAAACTTCACTCTGCTTAGCTAGGAATACAGTGTTTTAATTCAATGTATGTATGGCTTAAAAAAATACTGAATGACACAAACTATGCTCGACTAATCCTCTGAAATTCTCCTACAACAATGGTCTTAGGAGAGGACTTCTAAAATGCATATCAGACATTAACTCTTCTGTCTCCGGCATCATTGTATGCAGATAAGCTTCTGAAGCAGTCTCCCTGAAGTTTCTTCAAAGTTTGAGGTAAGGTGATAGTAGAGGGATTATAGCAGCTCAACAATTACCCGCTCCCGCTCCCAGCCAAAAATATTTTTCTTCCTTGTTTCCAAACTTTTCAGCTACTTACGCTGCAAGGGATGCTGGCTTATAAAACTGGTGGTTCTTGAAAGGCTCTTTTACAAGTTCTGCACAGATGACCTAGCATTTTGATTAAAAATGTGAAGGTTCTTGTCAACTATTTGGTTATTCCTTTTTGGGTCTCAACCAAAACCAACACAGAAAATGTCCTCTTTTAACATCTTGTTCTGAGACCATTGTTTCAGAGGAATATTAGAGCATAGTTTGTGTCCTTTAGTATTTTTTAACCCATTTATAAATTGAATTAAAAATACATTTGCCTACAACTGCAGAATTATAGCCTCTTGGAAGGAATTACAGTATGATTTATGGGAAGTCCTGGCATGTTATTATTATTTTTCTTAAAATCAATATGGTGCAATGCACAAATAGTTAAATTCACTCACTACTCATTAAAGCTATTTCGTGTTCCTTCATGTGCTACCAAGTGGAAATTACTGAAGATACTTAAGTAAAGTGTATTTATTCTTTCCATTTTCAGGATACCTATGTGAAAACTGTTGCTGTCAGTTACTACACATTTATTTCAAAGGATTGCTCTGGCTTAAACAGTGAATCAGTCTTTTAGACTGATTGATTACATTATAAGTAATATGAAACACTCTTGGGTTTGTGCAGCAAAGGAAAGTGAAACTGTACAAAACTATAATACATATTATATATTAATAATCTTAGCCAGTGTTCACTATAAAATTTTAAACTTAATGAAACCTTGAAAGGAGTTGCTGCATTTTGTTACCCTGAATTGAAACACTTAATTGCTTTAGTTAGCAAACACACCTCAAATAAGGAACCATTCTAGTGTATAAATGCCATTATAACTTTGAAAATATTATCTAGTATTATTATAATTTCATCTCTGTATTCTGATTCACAGTTCCTCATGTAACAAGTATAATCACATTTCAAAGAGCTACACCAAGTTAATGATCAGAAGTAGAAATTATCATACAAAATACTTTTGAACCATCCTCTTGTCTTTGAGGATGATCTAATTAACACTTGATGAGTTTGAGCAGTACAAGATTTTGAGTAGGTTTTTGATGGGACATTTTAAAACTCTGGTCCAAGCAGGGCTATCCTATAACTGATAGTTATATACAATTGTAAGTTACTCTCTTCCGAAGGATGCTAGATATTTAAGCTATACATTTCTGAGCACCAGAAATTTCTTTGTAATGTTTATAGAGTGTGACTACTATTACATACAGATGACTTAATGTCAGAATTGGACTTTGTAAAATTCCAACACTTTAGTCTACAGCCTAAAGTTTTCAGGTTACCTATTAAAACAGCTTAAGTGAATTTAAATAGACTTGAGGCAGAAAAAGGTAAAAATTAAAAAAGAAGGTATTTCTGTGACCAGTTGAAACTGAGAATACCTCACAGATCTTGGTAGTGAGGAGAAGAGTGAGTTATCTAACCTGGGATAATAAGAAAGTGTGAGGAAGATTGCACTATAATACCAGGCAAAGACTGACATATTTTCCATTATTTCTGACATCTTTTTCAAAGTTTTCTCGGCCCCAACCCAGAGTACCAAGCATTTGTTTTCTGCCATCTAGAAAATTTTTCATATACTACTCATTAAACATCAGTTACATTTATACTTTCATAGCCTTTGCATTGCTTTTTAATTAGTTAATTTGGGTTAATATTTTATCTCAAATTAGACTGTAGGCTTCTTTAGATTTCTTTTGCCTGTTTAAGTCTGATCACACTTAAGAGTGTTCAACCTTCACTTAACACTGGTGAAAGGTTGTCTATCAATATAATGGTGACATTTGGGAGACTCTTCCATCACACTAACCATTTTGCAAGGTGAGAAAAGGAAACCATGATTTTAAACATTTTTATGTATAACATATCCTTATATCTTTAAAAATCTTCAAGTTGCATATATTAAATATAATGTTTAAATAAGATGGTGATGTTATGAACAGCTAATAAGACCATTTCTTTAAAGTATAATAAAATATCTGATGCTATTGTAGATGTCATATACATGATAAATAGAAGAGAAAGGAAATCATCAGTCAAATTAAATCTAGTCTAGCAACAAGGGGGAACAGTGGAAAATCAGGTCTTTTGTGAAAATTGGAAGTTATGTGGATAGGAAGCATATGTAAGCAAGTTCCAGACATTTTCTTGACTGCAAGTAGTCACAAGATGCTCTGCAAGTCCCAGGGTCCAATTTGATAACTTAATGTCATTTCTTTGTTAGGACGATTAACAAGAAGAGAATAAACTACAATATGTCCAAAACCTATAAAGTATCATTTTCCTTCAGTCTTTCTTAGCTGAATTTTTTCGTCTAAACCGGAGCACATGGAAATGGTTTGTGTGATTTTATTTTTTAGGTTTCTCCAAAGATGGTTGATAACAAGTACCATTCTAGATGCAGACAGAACTTATATTCACTGATGTCTTAGGGCATTAGTGGATAGTTTGATTCTAAGTGTCTGTTAATGTAAAGTGTGGCATTAAAAGTGCTGAATTGATGTTTTTATAACACAGGACTGCAAAATGATTTATATTCTCTTGCATATATGACATCTGTAAAAGAATCTTTGTGTATATAGTGTCATAAAGTATGTCCAGATTAAATTTAGCTGCTTTGCTAGTGATCAAAATTCAATATTAGCAAAATACTTTTTTCTATTTGATACTTCATAGATCTTTTCCTCTTGACTTTAATTTTTTCTTATTAGCTATTAAGCAATGGTTAATAATTACTAATTGTGGAGAAAAGGGAAGCATAATACACCGTTGGTGAGAATGTAAATTGGCACAGCCATTATGAAAACAGTATGAAAATTCCTAAGGAAGTTAAAACTGGGAAAAATTGGAAAAAAATTGGAAAATAATTTGGAAGTTTCATATAAAATTAAACATGTCCTTAATGTATGACTCAGAAATTGGATTCTCAGGCATTTATTACAGAGGCATAACACACACACACACACACACACACACACACACACAGAGTATTGAAGTGTTAATTATAGATTTCTTTATGGTAACAAAAAGTAAGGAAACAATAAAATCAATAAAATGTAATAAAATGTTCTCTATTAGGTGACTGGTTAAACAGACTGTGGTATCCACTGCATAGAATATAACTCAGCAATAAAAAGGAATGACATACTGGTCAACAATTTACATGAACTTCCAGGAAATTATGCTGAATAAGACAGCCAATCTCAAAAGTTTACATACCATATGATTCTATTTGTATATTATTTTTGAAATGACTAAGTTATAGAAATGGAAATAAGATTAGTGCTTGACAAAGTTTGGGGG
>NW_012117988.1:1894933-1961423 GCF_000951035.1 Colobus angolensis palliatus | reverse complement strand
TGGGTAGGGTTATAAAAAGACAACACAAGCATTCCTTGAAGTGTTGGAGCTGTTCTGTGTCTGGACTGCAATGGTAAATGGCAGATACATGATCCTACTCATGACATAAAGGTGTATAGAACTAAATACACATAAAATCACAAATGAGTAAAAGTAATACTGAGGAAATTTGAATATGATGAGTAGCTTGTTTCAATGTTAATATCCTGTAGTGATATTGTATTATAATTTTGCAAGATGTTAACCTGGAGGAAATCTTGGTAAAGGGTACACAGAATTGCTTAGGAGATATTTGAGGGTGAATTTCAAAGGGTAAATACACATCCAAATCTATATTACAAAACTACTCAGGGACCTTTTGCCACCTTGTGATCAGAGCATAGTTAGTGGGGTGGAGGTAAGTGTTTGGAATATTTGACCTTCATTCCTTGGAATTTGGAGAGCATAAACTATTGTCTGAACTTTACTTTAAAAAGTTAAAGGCCAAAGTCTAGCTAAAGCTATCTGAGATAGCAGATCCAAGAGAGAAATCTGCATTGAAAGGAGACTGTAATTCTTACAATTGATGACAGGGAAGAGGATATTCTGGTCTGGTGTACTATAGAGAGCATCGGAAACTAGGACTAATCAGTAGCAGGGTGAGAGGACCCCAGAATGAGAGTCTATATGTAGTGGAACATAGCAATAGGGGTTGGTAGCAACAGGACAGCCTATGGCCTCCTGAACAGCAGTTGGCTCATCTGTTTATTTGGACAACAAACATGGGCTCCTGGGGGTGCTTCCCCAAAGGAGGTGCATGACTTGAGTGCCCCAGCCACCCTGAATCAGTAGTGCTCATTAATGAGCACCTACTGTATGTAAAAATCATGGGCTAAGTGATGTGTAAGCAAGACCTTGTCCAATCCTCATGCAACCCTAGGAGGGATCAACCCATTTTGCAGAGAAGGAAGCTGAGGCTCAGAGAGGGGAAGAGTGCCCAGATTACTGTGGTGGAGGCTGGACTCCAGAGAACAAGCCCCCTCCCATTCATTCACCACTGCTGTTACCTGACTTGGGACACCCATCTAAGACTACAGTGATTTGAGGGGTAGCCTAGCCTTCTGGGGTGGGCCTCACAAGCCTGCAATAGAATCACCCCTTTGCACGGCATCAGTGGGTACATGAGTGCATGGCCCATAGCAGTGAATGTTATAGGAGAAACACTTCAGCCAACTCAGGGTGTGAAGAGTGGACTTCAGAGTCTCACAGAAGCTCTCCTTGAAAGAACCAACATGTTTCTAACTTGGGAGAGACCAGAAACAACACAGTGAGTGACAGGAGAAGACTTGAAGAATGAGACAGGGAAAACAGTAAAGATGCCACTTCCCAACTCTTGCCCAGTCCCCCGCCCTTTGCAGGTTTCCAAGCCTGAGACAAACATGACTAGGGGAGTAGAAGCAGCTCTAAATTAAATTTAAAAATGAAGATTTGGAATAAAAATTATACTTGTTATTATACCTCAAAGACATACAAATCTACTCCCCTTGAAAGTCAATAAGCTAGGCAGAAAAGAAGTGAAGGAATAGAGGATACCAGATACCAGGAGCACACCAGGAGGATCATTAAGACTGGAGACGATATGATACATTCAGGTTCACAATGCCTATGATGGGACTGAGTGGAGACAAATGGAGTGGGTGAGCATGGTGTACCAGATTTGAGGCCGAATGGTAAGCAGAAAATAGGGATATAAATTAGACTCTGAAGACTCAGAGAGCCTAAAGGAAAAATCATTTCAAAGGCAGTTTCAGGTCAGATAATGTGTAGTCCTAAAGAAAGGCAGTGGTAAATGGGACAAAAGAGTTAGAGATATATTTTGGTGTGTTTGGATGTAAATAATGAGGGAAAAGAGGGAGTCTGTTAATTCTAGTTTTATATCCTCCTCCAATTCTTCCCCTACCCGCAGAAAAAGGTGTTTGTTGTTAACATAAATAGTGCCTTGTGAGAATTACTGAAAGATTCTGCCTTTTGACAGATGAATGGTAAAAAGTGAGCATCCCTGGGCATAAAGTTGCAAAGAGTACACCTTCCCCCAAGATGCCACAACACCTGTCAGTCCTGTAATGGGGCACCACATAGTTTGGCAAGTGGAGCAGTAATGACTGGGTTTCAGTCCCTACTTGTCCCCGGAGCCAACATGCTTTGAGAAGTGAACAAACTACAGAACCATGGGACTATGCCTTGACCACAGCCAGAGAGATGGAGTTTCTTAAAACCTATGACCTTACCTGGGTTTGCATAAAAGGAGTCCTGTGAGGTACAGAAAATCAAACAAAGTAACATCAAATAAAAATATTTTACCTCTGCTTGGCTGAATTGAGATGTATTAACAATATATTGTCCCTATTGTTCAGAGCGAAGAAGATATTTATGAAATGCTGTATCAATGGCAAGTTGTTTTTTCATAACAATTTGAGGAAATATGTTAATAATATTTCATTAGAAAAATATTTTCTTTATGTATAAGGATTAGTTGTGTTTCTGTATTATTTCTATTACATTTTGGAGCCATCATTACTTCTGTGGAAATCAATCTCCATTTTAATACTGGAGATTATTGTGAAAAGGTGATGTGAAGAATGTAACTGTAGTGTTCAGCTTTACAAAAATGCTTCTGTTTATAGTATAATTTTAGAATAGTAAAAATGTATGTTACAAGTTATCTTCAAATTTCCTTTTATATTAGCAAGTTGATAGGAGTTTTAAACTATAGAACAGGCCCTAAAACCAGGTATAAATTAACTGGATACACATATGGTATGGGTATCTAATTCAAGTAATTAAACTGAAACCCTATAGCAGAATTCATAATATGAATAAATTTGACAACACTGATATAAATGCTGCTAGTGCAATTTATAGCATTAATTCTATAATGGGGAAGAGGTTGGAGAGTGCAGGTAACTGTATCATAGATAGCATATTAGTAATTAGTTTAGGTGATCAATCTCCTACATAACAAACACCATGGAGTATTTTGCATTAATGTTGCTTCTGTTTTAGTGGGAGAATAGAATTACCTGGAGATACTTACATAATCCTGGATTTAAAAGTGAACTCAATGTTAAGAAAGTTGAAAAAAATCCACAGAAAACAGATATGATCAGGTTCATAAGAAAAAATGTTTACAACATAATTGTAACTCAACATAATGTACTGCTAATATTTAATCTTATTCTTCTTTATATCCCTGGAACCTAGCACAGTGCCTGATACTTAAGTGCTTCAAAAATGCTAAAGTAGTCAATAGCGAAACATGCATTGCAGATGATTTGTCTGGTTTTTGAGTTGTGCTATCCTGAGCATGGTATTAATGATATAGAAAAACTCAGCAGTGAAGCAACCCCAAATGTTTTGTGTTTTTGTAAGCTTAAGCAGTCTAAGACCCTGCAGATGAGCTGACAGATGGAAAACAGTGAGAGTAATAATAATAATTAGCACCCAGATCAACAAAACTAAGTCAAGAGTGAACAGGAATGGTTATTTAAAATCATTGCCACCAAATAAACAAAAACAAAAGCTATAACCTGTCATAATAAAAACATCAATATGTATATTATGACTAACATAAGAAAATCTGAAAATATAGCTCAAGTTTCTATTTATTAAAAGTCTGTTTGGAACTGAAATGTAAAGAAGCCTTACGAATGTTAGAAATTCTGAAGTGCACAGTTTGCTTTCAAGTTTTTCTTGTATATACCAAAGTCATAGCAATAATGCATTTAAATGCACCTAACAGACTGAATATGCTTATATTAATTTTGTATTTCTTATTTCTGCTTATGTATTGAGGGTCTTGCTTAAATTTTATCAGGTGTCCTATTTTCTTATTGACTCTAAGAATGTGATCCAATGGCATTTGAATATCTGCAATGATGGCAAATGTGTGGTATCTCTCTCTCACAACATGGACTAATGGATTGTTTCTTGTACTTAATGTTTTTAATTATTTAGAATATCTTATTACATTGTTCAAAATTGGCACTCAATAAATATTAGCCAG
Source organism: Colobus angolensis palliatus (assembly GCF_000951035.1). NCBI lineage: Eukaryota > Metazoa > Chordata > Mammalia > Primates > Cercopithecidae > Colobus > Colobus angolensis. The sequence goes on along the minus strand of NW_012117988.1, from coordinate 1,957,381 downwards.
ACTCTGTTTTAGAGACCTTATAAAACTTTCTCTTTGGTGTTGATCTGTTCTTTATTTGGTCTCTGTCTATCCAGGACCAATGAACCTGTGACTAGCACTGGAAATCACATCAGATTAAAAAAACTGGAAATTGTTAAGACTGGAGACAATGCCATGCCAATTAATTGGCATGTATTTTGGAATGCTTGGAAAGTTATCAATAATTTTAAAATTGTTTTATTTTTTCATAATTAATATGGAGATTTTGAACAAAGGCAAATACAGAGTTTTAAATTAAAAAACAACTTTTAAGGTTGTGGTGTCCTTATTGGTTGCTTTCCATTGATATTTGTTTTATACTTTTGTTTGAATTGTTTGAAATCAGCATAAGCCTGGGTAGTTATCTTGTTGCCATATTTTGTTTTAATTTATCTAGCAGCACTTCCTACCTATTTTAATCATACGAACTAGAAAACAGTTGTTTTCAGAAAAACACTGGGAATAACTAGATAATATTACATTAAATTTCCTTACACTATTTTTAAAACATTTGTTAGCTTTTTATGAACCATAAGAATATGCTTTGAGATCCATTTTATTGCCAGGATATCAAGTAGAAATGAGTATAAACAAGTCAGTTTACTCAAATTTGATTATATTAGTTTTTAAAGTAATTTACAGTAATTACTAGCAATTAAAATATTTAATTATTATAATCATATATTTTGTACACTTTATTGTAGTTATTTTAGCCATCTAATGACTCTTTCATCTGTTGCTTGTGCTAAAAATTGCTAGATTATGATTCAACACTGCTCTTTGAATAAGAATAAGAAACCAAGAATAAGAAACATTCTTAAATATTTTTAATTTTAATGCATTTCTTAAAGTATGAAGTTGATAATGAAACTGATGAAGTACAATCTTGTAAAAATTGAAATGTATACTTTCCCATTTTCAGATGATATTACATACCTAGACTACTGCATTTACAAGGCAAATGAGATAGGATTAATTTATATATATGTACAGCAGAGTTTTCATTTCAATAGAAAATATATTTGATGTATTTTCAGCTTAAACACCTAATGACATAATGCAAAGTTATAGTTTGAAACCTGTTTTTTAAAATTATATTAGTGTTGGCAAAGGCTAAAGAAAATTAATAAATTCATTTTGTTTCTAATTTGGAGCTGTTAGATATTTCTATGAACTAGGCACAGGTTGGATTGAAAAATTTAATGACAGAGTGAACAACCACAGGTTCGAATATAAATAGTATGCTTAGACATTAAAATATTACCAAAATATAGCATTCTAGATTTTGATTTTGCTTATCAACAGATACCAGCTTAAATTGTATTCTTGTTTTCTTATAAGTTGCAGTGGGAAAATATGATTCACTTCACAGGAATTTGATTTATAATTGTTTTTGCTCAGTTCTCCAGCAGGGCGATCCATGTGTATATATTCATTTCTAAAGATGTAATTAGAATTTCAATGGACTTATATGTAATTATCTATGAAAGTTAATTGATTGTGAAGGAACATTTTACTGTAGAACTGTGATGCAGCAGGGAGAGTACTGGACTTGCACTCAGAAATCTTGGTTCAGATTTTAGCTCTACTTTTTTGCTAGCTTTGTGAGTTGGTACAAGGAACTTAACCTCATTTGAAACTCTGGGGAGACAACAATGATTTCTCTGTAGTTGAAATTTGTGTGTATATAAAAACCAAATGAGGGAGTGTATGTGAAAACCGTTTAAAGTTATAAGCTACAATTTTATTATCATTGTCATACACAACAATTTGCCATTTTTATGGTCTTTCTTATGGGCCAAGTGCTATGCTGTGTGTCTTATCTAATTTAATTCTCAAAACAGCTATATTCGGTAGGCATTGTTAGCAGCCCTATATGATAAATGAAAAAATTGGTATTGCCTAGAAAGTGGTGAAGCCAGGATGCAGACAATCTTTCTAAAACCCCTGACTTTAGCTAGTGTGCCTCCGTATATAATGTTACTTTTAACTTGTTGCTTCATGCTAAGGTATTCTGGAAATGAAGTGTCAACCATACTAATAATGAACTATCTTAGTGCAAATGCAGGTCTTTCCAATCATTTTAGAAGTGTTATTGATGGCTAGTATCCCAGAAGAACAGCAGTTTTCTGGATCTCTTGACTTTCTGGGGAGTTATTTTAATTTCATTTTTTACATTAGTTATAAAATTTCAAGTTTGGCAAGGGTGAGAAAGTTGTTAAGTTTCAGTGTGTTTATATTAATCCGTGGTTCTACATATGTGACCTGAACCATTCCTATTTCATCATGTAGATGCCTTTATGGATCACTTAAAATAAAAAATGGAAGTCGCATTTCCTTTGCTTTATTTATTTATTTATTTATTTTGGTGACATAAATTGCAGCATTGACAAACTGTAAAACTGAAGAAAAAGCAGAGTTATAGAGCTTAATGGTAATTTAAATGGAATTGTTAAAAATAGTAATAACTGATAATTTTTATAGGTGTTGGTTATCTATAGTTTGAGAATAGTCCGTAAAAGTGTTCTTGAAGTCTGTATAGTTCAATTTACTCATTTTATTAATGAGAAAATTGGAATGTGAGAAATAAACTAATTTTTCCAAGGTGAAATGGGAACTTATTATCGTAATTTGGTTGTGTTCAAAGAGGGATGAAAAAAAAAGTGATTGACCTGGAAAGTTTGGTTTGGGCTAATGAACACGAACATACATCACGTTTGTTTTTTAAAAAGGCTTCAGAAACTTGGTCATTTGATGTTAAGACTTCCACATAATCTAGTGGCCTTTTTTGGATTACTTTTGGCAAAATCAGCTACTTTTGAGATTGTGACATATGTGTAGGCCTACTTGAAGATATACTTTGGTTCTGTGGTGTTTGGAAATGCTGCAAATCATTATTTACTTGGGATTATGAAGCATCAAGATGTTGTGGAAGGAGCCCTTGTCATGGAGAGGGAAGACTGAAGTTTTCCCAATTCACTCTACTTTTCTAAGCACCATTTGTAACACAGAATACACTCTGCTTTGTCTAAATTTCATTGTCTAAACCCCACTTCCATAGTCTAAATTAAAAGGAGAGATTATACAAATGCCCTTTGCAAAATGTAAATTGATTTTTTCTTTTCATGAAGGTTAGCTGTGTGATATTAGAAGGTTATCATCTTTAAGCATTCATTCTTCCTATCTCATGGGGTTGCATATATTTTAAGCAATGTGTTTAAAGTATGTAATGTCTTTGGACATAATAGGAATATGTAGCAGATGGAATGCCTAAATTGCCCTAGTTTGTTATATTTCATTGTATCCATGTCTCTTACAATATGATTTGCAATTTTTCCTGTCAAGAGGTGGAATTATTTCCCACCCCTTGAGACTTATTTTGTTCCATAGAGTGCTACCTTAGTGTTGAAAGGCCTAGCATGTTCTGTACTCTCTTTTGGATTCCTGCTGCCACCATCAAGATATGACTGGAATTACCCCAGAGGTAAATGAGACACCCTGTGGAGTAGAGCCTAGTCATAGACCAGGCAGACCCTTACCGGTCTATACTGGATGTATGAGTGAACACAGTTGAGATCAGTTGAGCTGGGCCAAGATCAATGGGACTTCCCAGCTGAACCTTGAGAGTCTGTTTAGACTTATGAAAACAACAACAAGATTATTATTTTTAATCACTATATTGTGGGGGTGTTTTGTGACAGCAACAGCTAACTGATAGCACATGCAAAAAAGTAATGGTAGGTATTATTTTTATTATGGTTTCTGTATATGTAATAAACTTTATGACAATGGTTACTTATATTTGGAAACATTTGTTTGGGTTTAGGTGTAAGGTAAATTTTTTCTAGCTTTTCAATAAATCCGTTCTCCAGACAAAACCTGAAAGACAGCGAGAGCAAGAGAGAGAGAGAGGAAGGGAGGGTGAGGGAGGAGGGAGGGAGGAAAGAAGGAAGGAAGGGAGGAAAGGAGGAAGGGAGGGAGAGAAACAAAGGTAGCTAGAGGGATTCTTGCTACATAAAAATATTCAAAACATAAATGCATGAAGTATAAGGTAATGGGTAATTGATTCAACTACTTAAATTGGGAGATGTGGCCCCCTTCTAGACAGACATATATATTCTGAAATTGTCTCATGCTTTAGTCATCAACCTGAATAATGATGCTTGGAAGCAGAAGCATCCTCCCTTCTACTTCTTCCCCCCGTAGATCATGAATTTAATGTGCTTTAAAATATATTTATTTGGCAGCTCAGTAAAGACATTAACTAAAACATATAGCATGACCTTGAGAACATATTATGTGACACTCCCTGAGAGTCAATATGAAATTTTTTTTTTAGTTTTTAAAACAGATTTTTTCTTCTTTCTTTACTGTGGACATTTAGCCAATTGCAAACACAGCTGGCTACTTTCAGTTTGAGGAAAGTCTTCAACATAAAAGGGATGTGGTTCACTGAGCTTGCTCTGTTCAAATTTGGCATTTAAACAGTTTTTATGACAGCAGAGCACAGTCAAGCAAGAATGTTTCCATATGAAAGTATATACTTGTCCAATTATTTTCTCTATCCTTGTTACTCATGTGTGGTGCTTTAGATAAGAGCGTGTTCCTTCACTGCAATCTTCTTATTAAATTAACTTTATTTTCAAGAAGCTCTAAAGATGAAAAGCACTCCGGATGTTAAATATCATTTAAATATTATATGAAGTGCATCTCAAGTGTTAGATTTGTAGGTAGCAGGAAAAAAAAAAAAAGAAAGAAACAGGTAGGCAGTGTGAACGGAAGACTGAGGGGGCAACTTAATGTCAGGCTTAAAATTTTGGAAGGCTGCTTTGTGTAGCATCTCAAACAGCTATTCTCTGTTGGCATGAGGGACTTTATGTGAGCAGAACATGAGGAAATGGCATTAAATAGCAGCGGAAGAGACCAAGGAAAAAATAACTTATTCTTTTAACATAAATAAGACATGTCACTGAGTGCCTGCTGGGTAAGGCTCTATTCTAAGTGCTCAGAATAGAGGAGTGAATGAAGCAGAGAAAAGTTCCTGCAGTCCATCTGGTAACTATCACTTCTTTCTCAGATAAGAATTTAGAGACTCCAAATTCTTGTGTTTTAACCTCAGATCTACTTCTGGCACCTGACCTTGCCCTTACTTTTGGAACTCCAAAATAAAGATGAAGGTACCATGGACACTATCAAATGATGCTGGGCAATGTTACTGGCACCATCCGGCTGATCTTCCAAGGTTCTGAGTTGTCTCCACCCATGGCTTCAGTTCTTCATGTGATCAGAGAGATGTTGGGACATAGTTCTTTCACTGTTCATTGAAGATTTACTGGTTAATTTTTTCATTCAAAAGGGTATTTCTTTGGGTAAATGATTTCTTAGCTTACTGAAACAAAATCTCTTGTCTCTGGGCTGTGGCAGTTCATCTCTTTGTTGCCATTGAAAATAAAAAATTAATTGCCCTGGCATTCTATATCCTGTTTTATCATTTACAAATTCTCATTCCTTTTCCTTTTATTTTCTTTCCAGTAATATAAGCATACTTCACATCCTGGGTTTATTGTTTATCATTTGCTACTTTTATTTTGCATTGTTTTTTTGCCCACATGTAGGTTTTGCACATATTTCTGTCATGAACTTCTTAGTCTACATATCCTAAGTGGGTGTCACTTTTTATTCATTGAGATATGAATAGCTCTAGTTTTATATCTCAGTATGTTTGGATGGTCTGCTAATTTTGTTGGATTTTTATCTCTTCTTTAATCTACCTCCTTGAAGGAATGATTTAAAACTGTAAAATCAGTTACACTATTTTGTTGAAAATATGAAATGCTGTAGAGTTGTCTTCTGATGTCATGTTACTCATAGCCATCGATGAGTGAGTCACAGACTAGATTAGTGGAAGGAAGGAAGGAAACAAATGAAAAAAAATCTATAGATTTACTTCTTCATTTCTTTCCTTGGCTAACAGGTGGAATGCTTAAACCAAATAAGATTAATCTGTTGGACCGCCTTTGATTCACTTGCTGGCTTTGTGATATGTGAAGGTCATTGGTTAGCATTTCTCCCTGTTAAGAGAATTAGAGAACTAGTGAGTTTATCATTAGTCATCCTGGGAAGAGCCAGTTTTAACATCTGTAGTAATTGCTTTTTTCAGCCTGGCCTCTCAACTTAATTTTTTTTTCTACTAGTTCCAACTCAGGCTTTGTTTTAGGCTTGTATTTATTATTCATCTTACATATACCTCCTGCCTAAATCTTACCATACCTAACACTTGGATCCTACGCCTTGGTTCCTGCTGAGCAGGTTCCTATCAATGAGGCTTTTTTTCTAACTTATTGTTAATTCTAATCTCTGACTAAATTAGAGCTATGTTCCTGAAAAGTATGTTCCCTGTGATGTTTTGTAAATGAAATCATTTTAAGTGCATTGTGGGTACTTGCCATTTAAAGACTACAGGTCATATGGTGTTTTATAAAATGAAAGCCTTTTGCAAGGCAAATTATGATACTCACCTCAAAATACGTCTTTCTATTTCTTTCTGTATTCTGTATAACAATTTTCATAGGTGGGCACACTCAGGACCACCTCCATGGTCATGTAGGCTGTGTACTATGCAACTCCAGGGGGTGTCATTCACAGAGACCATAGTGTCAGCAGCCCTCAAAACTGCATGGAGTCTGGCATTTCAAATATTTATTTTTTTCTTTCTTTAACCTGACTTTAGTAAGCTAATTACTCATTAATGTGTTTGTTTTTCTTTTGATGTCTATGGTAATTAGTAGATAGCTCAGCTTTTTTTTTTTAAACTCAGAGGAATAAAAATTCAACATAGAGGCTGTTTTGTCTGGGCTGTGTGGTATGTCACATTGGCTGGCTCTAAAATCCTGTGGCCTGTCTCAAGAAAGTCTATTGCTTGATTTCTTTGTTAAGTCTATTTCTTGATATACTTTGTTTCCTACTACATCAGTTTATTTCAACTTCAGTTGCCTCTTCTCATTTTCCTTCTAGGATTGTTTTTGGATTCTCACTAAGCTCAAAGAATCCTTTCAACTTGTTTTCTGGTCCTCATATTGTCATGGAAGCTAAGAAAACTGTAGTGTCTGACTGACATTTATACTTTTCATATGACACTTTCCAAGTAATAAATCATCAAACATGAAACTGCTGGAAATATTTTTTTCAAATTTAAAGTTTGCTATATAAATAGTTTTAATTCCTTGATGATACATAAGTGATGGAGTCAACTTAAGCACCACAGTAGAAAATATAATTTTAATAATAAAGCTACTTTGTGTTAGAATGTCTACTCTTTTCTATAAATAACCCGTTGGTGATATTCACGGTAACTCCATAAGGTCAACCTTTTGCTTCTATTTCATAGATAAGGAAACTACGCTTCTTGTACATATTATAAATTGTTCAAAGTCACACTACTAATTAGTGGCAGAGCTGGTATTTGAATACACTCTTTGTAATTCCAAAACTCATTCTTTCTGTCACACCTTGCTACTGTATAAATGATGTCCAATTTTTAATACACATAGCAGTTATTTTCCCATTGAGAATACAAAGTATTCTTTCAGCGTATGTTGATCTTGCATTTAAGGAGTAAATTCTAACCAGAACCACCATGTTAGGAAATCAATAGAATAGATAAAAGCCCAACCAATTTGACAATTTTATATTGTTTTGTTGTTGTTGTTGTTCCATTTCTTCCCTTGCTGTTAATTTGCAGTCTTGGATATTGTAGTCATAAGTCGTAATACCATTAAAAACTTGTACCACTGATTTTGCTTTGCCTATTTTCCCTTTAGTTGTTATTTGGTAGAAATGAATGACATGTTTTCAGATACTTCAGCATTTCCAAACTTCTTTATAATGAAGAAATGATTCCTTCATGGGGGGAAGGTATGTATAGGGGAACGTGGTTTAGAAGCTTTGAAAAAGTGTGTGAGCACATATGGGGGAGCAACCTAGAGACACAGGACATCTTTTTTATCCATGATATTTGATACTGTAGGATGATTAAGAATGCAGGAGAGACATATAGGTTTATATGGTGTTTTGCCTGCTACAGTAGTCTGGATTTTAGAATTATTGGTTTCCAGACCCATTGTTAACTTGCTTAAGCCAGGATAATGTCTGTAAGTAATAAAACATAGAAGGATATACATTCCTCCAAGCTTGAAAATATATGTGCCTCGCATGTGTAATGTGGGAAACTACCACTTGCTAAAGGGTCTAAAATCTAATAGATGCATGTATGCATTCCTGTTCATGATAATCTTGTTCCACAGAGCCACAGGTTCCAATAGTCATTTATTGATAGGTGTAGAAAATGGAAGCCAAAAATCTACCAGATATTCTTGTTGCTCTCCATTGTCATGTTTATGTATGTGAAAGAGGCAGGGGACAGAGTGTTTTCCTTGGTGCTGAGATAAATGAATGAAATTGCAGTTATAGGTCCCCCCATATGCCATCCTTCTGTACTTTACTGCTGCCTTCCTCCTATCAACCTACTTACTGATCCTTTTGCATTTTTTTATTCACTCAAGTTCACGGAATAAATGTGTTTTTCAATAAAGCCTATTTAACTGAGTTGCTCCCTTTTAACTGTTATCTAATTGAATTTCAAGTTTTGATTTTGAAACTAAATCATTGTAAAACTTCAGAAGTTCATATTATAGTAATGACTTGAAAATATAATGTGGAGTTTTGTCAAGGACCCACTTTATTCTATATTTTAAGATGTTGTAACTTACTGTATTATAAGCTATCATGGAAATATACTGCAAAAATATACATATTTTTAGAATATATATATTAGGGAATTAATAGCACATATAAGCACCAGAAATAAGTGCTCATGGGTCAGGCGCAGTGGCTCACACCTGTAATCCCAGCAGTTTGGGAGGCTAAGGTGCGTGGATCACCTGAGATCAGGAGTTCAAGAACAGCCTGGCTAACATCATGAAACCCCATCTCTACTAAAAATACAAAAATTAGCCGGACATGGTGGGGCACACGTGTAGTCTCAGCTACTGGGGAGGCTGAGGCAGGAGAATCGCTCGAATGGAGGTTGCAGTGAGCCGAGATTGCACAGCTGCACTCCAGCCTGGGTGACACAGCAAGACTCTGTCTCAATCAATCAATCAATCAATCAATCAATACAATGACAAGGAACTAAGCATTCTATATATTCCTTAGAGTCCTAGAAAGATATCTAGGTTAATTGAGAATGCAACTGTGTTTTTGGGGGAAACAAGCCTTCCTGGGACTATAAACAGTGATACTTGTCCAGAAGTCCACCTTGTCACCCTGCTTTGCTTAAAGGCCATGAATAATAGAATCATGGAGCAAGGAGTGAAACGTATATATAAAATTACAGTAAGAAGGAACATTTTATCATGTTACTTTCCTAGTAAGTAAAGACCAGCATCTTTAACAAGGTCTCTTGGCCCTAAGTGGTTTAATTATTACCTGTCTCAATAGCCTCAACCAGCTCAGCCTATATCCCTTTGATTCTAGCCGCAGAAGCCTTCCTCTGGTTAATTAATTAATTAATTAATTCTTCTAGAGATGGGGTTTTGCTGTATTGCCCAGTCTAGCCTGAAACTCCTGGGTTCAAGTGGTCTTCCTGCTCACTTCCATTTCCTGAGTAGCTGGGATTATAGGCACTCATTACTGAACCCAGCTCCTCTGGTTTTTCTAAATGTCATAATCCTTTCATCTTCTGGGCTTTGCTGTTTCCTTTTCTCTTCCTGGTGGCTCTAACTCTCTGCTTAGTTAATTCCAACACATCCTTTAAAACTCAGCTCAAAAGTTACTTCTTTGAGGAAGTTTCTCTTCACTGTCATCAGAGGAAGATTCCTTCCCTATGTACATAGTTTCCAAAATGTCTTGTATAGTTCATAACAATTTGTGTGTTCAACAGTGGAAGTTATACATACATTTTGTTGTTGATTTTTTTTACTGTCTTTTTTTTTTGGCTACAGTATAAGATAATGAAGGTGGTGATGACTGTTAACTTGGTTCACCAACCGTCTCCTCTATGCTTAGTACAATGATAACATGTTATTGGTGCTTGGTACATACTTGTTAATTGATTGAATGAGCAAATAGATAGATAAATGTATGAATGTATAAATAAATTCAAGGCCAGAGCAATGAAGAGAGAATAAGGGCTTAGACTAGGAAAAAAGGATTATAGGTGGGATTATGCACCTATAATCCCAGCACTTTGGGAGGCCTAGATGGGCAGACCACTTGAGGTCAGGAGTTCAAGGCCACTCTGGCCAACATGGTGAAACCCCATTTGTACTAAAATTACAAAAAATAGCTGGATGTGCTGGTGCATGCCTGTAATCCCAGCTTTTTGGGAGGCTGAGGTGGGAGAATTACTTGGTCCCAGGAGGCAGAGGTTCCAGTGAGCTGAGATCGCACCACTGCACTCCAGCCTGGGTAACAAGGGGGAAACTCCACTTCAAAAACAAATACACACACAAAAAAACCAAAAACAACAAACGAAAGAAAAGTAATAGGAAAAAAGGAGCAGAGAAAAAAAAATGGAAGAGATAGAATAGAAATACCAAAGGTGGAAGAGAAGCTGAGAGGTAATGGTGGAAGAAGATATTTAATACTTGTAAACTGTTTAGAGAAGGATATGATTATAAAGGTGTGGAGCTTGGTGAGAAAGAAGGGGTCAATTTTAATGTAGCCAAGTACTGTTTCTCTGTCAGAGAATCTGGGGACAATTTGCAACATGATGATACTGACACTATATTCATCACTGTTCTTTGTAGGGCCCTTAGGAGATAAATCCCTTTTATCCTCAACCTAAATATTCCAAGAGACTAAGAATACCTAAAGTATTAATGGTTTTGGGAAAGAAGAATCAATGTCATGATTAGTGGAAAAGAAACTAAGAAGTAAAAACATAAAATCTTTTTAAATATTATTTTTTAAGTCTTGGATTTGGGATAAGATTTGGGTAATGGTTTCACCTCTGGGGACAAATCCATGTTTTTTTCTGGGTTCCTGAAGATTGTACATTTTGGGAGCCTTCTTTAAGAATGCTAATACAAATTAGATACAGGACTTTGTGAAAAGTCAATGAAAGTAAGGCTCCTGAAGTTTAACTACAATAAAATTTTGACTCTGCTCAGGCATGTTCTACTGGCTGTGCAAATTTTAAAAAGCATGTTAACTTCTTTAAGCTTCAGTTTCCTCTTATATAAAATGGGACAAACTATAAATTCCAGTGAAAGATTCGTCTGATTTTGTAAATATATATTCTATTGGGAAACATTATTTGTAATCTAGAAGTGCTATAAAATTAGTCATAGCTGTGATTACAATATTTACTAATTCATTTATCTTTATGGCTATACTTATTACATCACATTTTAAGTGGAAGAAACAGGTTATTACCTTTTTAGTGTAATATTTATCCTGAAGAACTAAGACTTGCTGACTTATACTTTAATGCTTTGTTCATTGACCCTCATTTATTTGTAGTGGTCATGCTCATTAAGCATTGAGCGTTTATTACATCTGTGCTGGGTCAGATGTAGACTTTGGCCAACTGACTGACTAGGGCTAAAAATACCCAATCCTTTTCGGTGTTGCTTAAACTTTTCTCTTGATTCAAATTCTTTACCTTGATAGTTGTCTTGTACTTCCATACTTCCTAGTGCATTGCCTAGGGGCTGAAATTCTTACAAATTATTATATTTTTACTTCTTTCTTAGATGCTCGATTTCCTGCACAGAATGTAATTAGATAAGCTCTTTTTTGTGAGCACAACTATAAGGAGAGACACACAAGATTAAGCACAGTTTGCATAATACAAGCTTCATACCCACTTGAACGTTGGAGAGAAGCTCCATGCTCTTCTATTCTTAGCACAACTGTGATTGTGCGCATGTGTAGGGGACAGGGATCGTAAAGAGGGAGAACAAAGTCAAAGACAGAGGAGAGAAACACATGTCCTCACCATGTGTCTATTATTTCACCACCTTCTCTAACTAGCTATCTTTCAGTTATTAGCTCAATTTCAGTATCAACAAAGGACATCTGTCTCTGAAATCACCAAGATCTGTCTGGTAGCAGGATCGGGGGAGAACAAGAATGAGAGAAGATAACAGAAAACACTGTGTGGAGGCAAGGTGACCTTTGGTTAGTTGTCTATCTTCTCAGAGCCCAATTTTTCTCATGTATAAAATGGGAATAATCATAATTACCCAGTGGATTGTTATGAATATTAAATGTGATAATATGTTTAAAATGCCAGAAACTTCCTAGGTTCTCAATAAATATCTGTCTGTTTCACAAAGACAAAGGATTTTTGGATGGAGTATGTGCAGGTTGAGGGCTTGGCGCCAGCCTGAGCTGAGCCATAAGATGAACTCATAAGGATTCCTGAATAAATACCAAGATAGAGGGACTGCTGTCTGTGGTTTACTGCTTTGTCTCTGTGAAATTAAGCATGGAAAAATAAGTTCAGAGAAAAAGAAAGAGAAAGTGGCATGCTGTGATAAAATAATTTAAAGATTTACATTTAAAAAATATTATTTCCTTTGAAGTCCTCAGATATGCTTTTTTAAAAAAAATTATCGACTTTGGGAGGCTGAGGCGGGTGGATCACGAGGTCAGGAGATCGAGACCATCTTGACCAAAATGGTGAAACCCTGTCTCTACTAAAAATACAAAAATTAGCCGGGCGTGGTGGTATGCGCCTGTAATCCCAGCTATTCAGGAGACTGAGACAAGAGAATCGCTGAACCCAGGAGGCAGAGGTTGCAGTGAGCCAAGATTGCACCACTGCACTCCATCCTGGGCGACAGAGTGAAACTCCATCTCAAAAAAAGAAAAAAAAAAAGAAAAAAATTATCTCAGAGATAAGATCTAAAGAAGTTGGTTATGAGCAGGCTCTGAGCACCCTGTGAGATGCCACTATTTAATGTTGCATTTTAGAGCAGGTATACAAAGTGTTCAATAAAGCATGCAATCTTCTAGAAGCAGTGAAACCACAACAGAATTAGGATTCTATATAGTAATATTTTTTATATCAAAAAGAATAATATAAAATAGTAGTCCATTGATGCCAATGACTAATGAACACTGAGATATGTTGTGCCTTTATTTATTTATTTATTTAAAGATGGAGTCTTGCTCTGTAGCCCAGTCTGGAGTATAGTGGTGCGATCTCGGCTCACTGCAAACTCCGCCTCCTGGGTTCAAGCGATTCTCCTGCCTCAGCCTCCTGAGTAGCTGGGACTACAGGCACACTCCACCATGCCCAGCTAGTTTTTGTATTTTTAGTAGAGATGGGGTTTCACCATGTTGGTCAGGATGGTTTCTTAATTCCCAATCTGATTATCCCCTCGTGTCGGCCTCCCAAAATGCTGGGATTACAGGCTTGAGCCACCGCACCCAGCCCACCATTATTTTAATGAAAGGCTCAGAGAACTAAAAGATCCGATACAACTAAGATTCAAACCCTGGTCTGCCCATTGCATAACTACTACACTGAACTGTTTTAGATTTTTCAAACATACATTTTGAAAGTTATCCAACAAAATTTTCTTTGCGTTTTAGCCAGGTTCTTCATATACACGTAGACAGCATAGGCATCTGAATTACATCCTGACATGTATTTATAAACTGGTGTCTCTTGATCCTGTATCCAGGCCTTTGTGAACTTTATTTCCACATAATTATTTTGATTCCATTTAGTCATGGTCAGCAAATAGGAAACTTCAATAGACTTTTAAATTTTATTCTTGATAAATAATTGATAGGTTTTTTTCCCGTAAGCCATAAAAGGGAAACTTCATGTGACTGCATTTAAGATTATATATTTTCAAAAGCTTAGTCGAAAGTCTTCCATTGAAATTTCTGTTAAGTAGTTTTTAAGAAATCTGTCTAGACCTAGGAGGTAACATGAAATTCTATTCATAGAGTTATATATTTTTCTATAGACATAACATGAAGGTTTGAGAACAGTCAGACCAAGTATATTTTCCTCTGTTCTTCAGTTCAAGAAAATTTGATTTCACTTTTTCACAATATGGTCCACATGAAGGATGCCAGCTGGTAAAACTTACTTCTTATTTATCATCCGTGCCTTAGGGAGGATAAACGATGAGACCCAGGGAGAAAATGAAAACACATGGCATACAGTTTTATTTCAAACAATGTGAAACTTCAAAAATATAGTGTGAGATAGATCATCATCTTTAATTTCAAATACTTGCTCAAAACAAGGAAAGCGAGTGTCTTTTTACGTTAATATTTTTATTTTTTTAGCAAAGCATGATCTCATTTTGAAAAAGTTTTGTCTTAGTTATCTGTTATCTCAGAAATATAAAATTTATGCTCTATTCTATGTTTAATAGTTTTTTATAGACATGGTAAATCCTTTGTATATTTGTTTTCAATTCTAATTCCTAGGCACAGTAAAACACACATGTATTGAAGGGAAAAATATTTTTGAAAAAATGGCAGAACATGAGTAGTCTTAATCCTTATGCCAATGTTGTAAAATAAGGTACAAATTTACTCTTATTTTCTGAGATTTTATTTTATTTTTTGCCTTAGATGAATATTCTCATGAATTACATATTTATAATTAATTTTAATGATTGTTTCACAAATATATATAGGCCCTTTCTGGTTTATCTACGTCAGTAGTTTTATTTGAGATTTTAAACTAGACCTCATTCTTTCTTCATGACACTTAATTTCTCTTTAAAAGAATGAGATTAACATAGCCACTGTAGTTTAGTAGAATTAATCTCACACATGGTTTTCCAATGGCAGATATTTAAGATGAAGAGACATGCAATTTGAGGAAATTTCTGGAAATATTTTTCTTCGTAATCACCTTTGATTTTTCTTCTCCTACCACATCAAGAAACCAAATCTCACAAAGATGAAAGCAACTGAATACAAGGGACTTGCTCCTACATAGCAGTAATTTGCTGTTAGTACTATGGTGTAAATTGGTAAATCCTTTGTCATAGCTTTTACTTTACAGTAATTCTAGTTTTCTATATGCCATGTGTATGAAAGGAAGCATGTCTATTGATGTTAATATAAAGCTAAAATGAAGCATGCAGGGTTGGAGAAACTCTAACATGATTACTACCGCATTGTAGGTAAAACTTTCTTATTCTTTATTTCCAGAAATGTCAACTGAGTTGAATCTTGGGGTAGTAGTCAGGACACTCTATTCCAATCTTCATTCAACTTTCTCCACCCACTATACCACAGCTGCACTCAGAGGTTGGGTGAAAAGATAATTGCATAACTGTTCTTCACCTTATTTATCTAGCTATAAAATGGAATGAATATAGCAGAATCACATGGGGTAAACATCTTCAGATCCCAAATTGTGATTTTCTCAATTGAGATTTGAGACATGCTTAATATAATAACATTATACTAGACCGATTAGACTAAATCAACCCAGAAAATATGAGATTGTATGATACAGTGTTGTGTGTGTAGGTGTATGTAGGTATAAGGGTTTGTGAAGAGAGACTACTACTCTTAAGTACAGAATAAGGTTGTACATGTCAGTCTAATTAAGTATAGAATAAGGCTGTACATGTCAGCAGAAAGAGGTCAAATTTAATTGCCATGTAAATAAGTCATGGATGGTCCATGTGTTCAGGTATTCATCTATGGATCTTTTTTTTTCTGATTGTTTTCAATAAAGATTTGTGAAAGAAGAGTTTAATTACAAGTAGTAATAGTTAAAACACATTGATGTCAACTATATATTCTCTGTCATTAAATTGAATTAGAGTTAGTGGCACTAAGGAGTTTGTTTTTCTTCTGTAGTTTTGCATTGTTTTATTTATATTTAATTTCCGTGATTGTTAAATGCTTTATAAGTGACCAAAATTAAAAACCTAACCATTTAATGACATATTTCTCTCATGTTAAGACAGTGCTGTCTGAACCCAGAGTTCTTGTTTTTAATGACTTAATCTGACTAAATAATGCTATTCAAAGGATACATTAATTTAAACAAGTCTTAAATTTCCTGGGAATAACTTTGAGTTTTGATTGTAAGTAAACTGAGGAGAGTCATCTCTGATAATTCGAAATTAATGAGACCACTATTTGGGTAGGTTCATATTAGCGCAAGTGGATAGATTAACATTATCTATGATTGCTAAATTATTACAAAACTGGCTATCGTCCTTATTACGGCATTTATAATAAAAATGAATAACTGTATCAAAAATACTCCAACCATCATTTTATAATTCTGTCAAAAATCTGTCAAGATTTAAAAATAGGATTTGCTTTTTGCAAGTACATTACATTTAATGAGTTTAGGCATAGTCCATAAATACTTTCTCACCTGCCACCTGCCTTTTGGTCAAGTATACACTGTTTTATTAATTTTAAAGAAATCAGTAGTATTTTCTCATTATAACAACTTTTATTTGAAAGGAAAATGAGCTTGCTTATACTTTTGTATGTTTATTACATAGGTAATACATTAATATGTATTATAGAATTCTCAAAATGTATTTTTAATAAAGTAAGAAATTGTCTGAATTTCTACTTTCTCATTCAGAGATAAGAACTGTAACCTATTCATATGTATCTTTGTAGTACTTTTCTATCAATTATATAATGTTGGGATATATCATGTTAAAAAACCTAAATATAGTAGATGTTGTATTGCAATTCTGCTTTTTCTTCAATATATGTGGAATATTTTTCCTCCAAGTGATATTCCTCTACCTTATTATGTTGAATACTGAATTGTATATTGAATATACAATATAATGAATATTATATTGAATATATTGAATACCTGCTTGATATTATATTAATGAATCATTAATATATAATATGTATAAGTAATGAATCATTACTTATTAAACTTCCTTTGAATGATCATTTATGTTTATTTCCAGACTTTTGCTATTACAAGTTATTTAATATTATATATATTATATATTATAGTACATTCTGCAAATATGAGAATATTTGAGTATATCAGTGTGTTTTCAAAAGCAACTGACAGAAATCCAAATACCAAGATGCCTAAACAAAGAAAACTAAACTATTGGCTATGCAGAGAAGTTTCTGTTGTATACAAGTTTAAGGTATGGAAATATTCAAGTTCCAAGACTTTAAATGTCTCTGAATCTTGTTCTGCTCTCCTCAGTGTGAGGCTTATTTTCAGAGAGGATCTCTTCATATTCCAGGAAACATGCCCTCTGTTGGTTTGGGTTTATGTGGTCCTTACAAGTATGAACTTAAATGAGACTGTTTAAGGAACCATATGCAAATTTTCAGAACCATGTGCAAATTTCTCAGTAGAACTTTACTCACTTTTGTTATGTGCTTAGCTTTAGGCATATTCAAAAAAAGGAGAGGACAAGGAATCCATAGTACTTTGTGTCCAGTGCTACAATTGAGATCCTTTGCTATAACCAAACAGGATATAAGAAGTTCTTCAAATAAAAAAAGACAAAACAGTAAAGAAAAGAAAGGGATTATTAACATTTCAAATTTTGGGAGATATAGCCAAATTACACTTCTAAAGCAATTTGTACTGCAACTAAAACATGTGAGATAGTTTCTCTGCATCAAACCAAGACATAACGTTAGTCATTTGAATTTAATTCACTAAAGAAAAACATGTCATATTTATTTCATTTGTATTTTTATTTAATATTAGTGGAGTTTTTGTATTATTTTCATGTTTTTTGGTCATTTATATTTCCCCTATGGAGTTTATTTTGTGTTGAGTCACTTGTCTTTCTTACATTAATTTTCAGGAAATATTGTATATCATGAATAGTAATTCTCTCTTACATAGGTAACAAATATGATTTCTAGTCTACATGGTATCTTTAAAATTTATATAATGTCCATAATATAATATTCTTTTTCTTTTTCTTTTAGTTTTATAGATTTGGGGGATACAAGTGAGTTGTGTTACATAGATATATTGCATAGTGGTGAAGTCCGGGTTTTTAGTGTTTACCTGAATAGTATACATTATACAAATAGGTGGATTTTCATCTTCCTTTCCACCTTTTATAGTCTCCTATGTCTGTTATTATACTTTGTATGCTGTGTGTACCCATTGTTTAGCACCCTCATGTTAGTGAGAACCTGTGGTTTTTGCCTTTTGTTTATGAGTCATTTCACTTAGGATAATGGCCTCTGGTTCCATTCGTGTTGCTACAAAAAACATGATTTTATTCTTTTTTTAATGACTGAGTAGTATTCCATGGCATGTATATATTCAACATTTTTAAATCCAGTCATCCATTGATGGACACTTAAGTTGATTCTATTTGTTGAATAGTGCTGCTATAAACATATGAATGCAGGTGTCTTTTTGATATGGTGATTTCTTTTTCTTTGGGTAGCTATCCAGTAGTAGGATTGGTGAATCGAATATTAGTCCCATTTTTAGTTCTTTGAGAAATCTCCATACTGTTGTTTTGTTTGTTTGTTTGTTTATATATAGAGTCTTGCTCTGTCGCCAGGCTGGAGTGCAATGGCATCAACTTGTCTAACTGCTTGAGCCTCCAAGGTTCAAGCCATTCTCCTGCCTCAGCCTCCTCAGTAGCTGGGATTACAGGTGTGTGCCACCACACCCAGGTAATTTTTGTATTTTTAGTAGGGATGGGTTTCACCATGTTGGCCAGGATGCTCTCGATCTCCTGACCTCCTGATCCACTGCCTGGGCCTCCCAAAGTGCTGGGATTACAGGTGTGAGCCACCACACCTGGCCCCATACTGTTTTCTGTAGAGGTTTTACTAATTTACATTTTCACCAACAATGTATAAATATTCTCTTTTCTCCACATCATCGCCAACATCTATTGATTTTTGACTTTTTAATAATAGCCATTATGACTGCTGTGAGATAGTATCTCACTGTGGTTTTAATTTACATTTTTCGGATGATTAGTGATATTAAGTATTTTTTTCATATGTTTTTTGGCCGCTTGTATGCCTTCTTTTGAAGAATGTCTGTTTATGTCTTTTGCCCACTTTTTAATGGGAATTTTTTTTCTTGTTGGAATGTTGGAGTTCTTTGCAGATTCTGGATATTATCCTTTTGTCAGATGTATTGACACAGTCTTTTTATCACTTTTGATTACTGCATACTTCTCACAAAGGCTTGCCTCTTACTAAGAATATTAAAATAGTCTCTAATATTTCTTCCAACACCTTTGAAGTTTTTTACAAACAGAGTTTTGGGGCCAGGTGTGGTGGCTCACCCCTGTAATATCAGCACTTTGGGAGGCTGAGGTGGGCGGATCACCTGAGGTCAGGAGTTCAAGACCAGCTTGGCCAGCATGGTGAAACCCCAACTCCACTAAAAATGCAAAAATTAGCCAGGTGCGGTGGTGCATGTCTGTAATCCCAGCTACTCGGGAGGCTGAGGCAGGAAAATCACTTGAACCCGGGAGATAGAGGTTGCAGTAGCCAAGATGACGCCATTGCATTCCAGCCTGGATGCCAAGAGTGTCTCAAAAATGAGACAAAATGAAACAAAACAAAAATCCAGAGTTTTAAAAGCTTATATCTTTAATATTTAAAAACAAGACAATGATGACATATTGTAATACATGCTTCAATAGATAAGTAGGCAAATAACTATGCTTTGGCTGGTACTAGGGAGCCAACTAAAGTTTCCTGTGGAAAGATATCACAGCTATTCCTTCCTAATCATATTCATCAGTAAGGAAGTGTCTGTCTTAATAGTGTCATCTGGGGTCCACTTTCTTTTCACCTTTCTGTTTCACTGCCCTCACATATTTGCTTTTGTTTTCCAATTTAACTCCCCTAAGTCACAAGTGCCAAGTTTCATGTCTTCACTTGATGGTGTCCAAAATAAAAAGAGAGAAAATGCAGATGGTAGATGACAGGATTTCCTTACATAAGGCTCTCTCCTTTATCAGCGAAAAAAACATTTTCCAGAATACTTCATATTACATTACCTGCTATATTTCTTTGGCCAGAATGGTATCTCACAACCACCTCTACAGAACAATCCTAGGCAAAGGTGAGTGTGATTCCTATGATTGACTAAAATAAATCATTTTTAATGCCCTGGCCAGGGCATTGCTACTTGAGCACATTTCTTAGCAAGGAAAATGTTTGACAATGGCTAACGAATGGGGAAATAATAGTCTATCACATCAAACATACAGGTGCAATACTTTAAATTTACAGAGTTTTTTTTCCCCCTATATTAGCTTGTTTGGTTTATCTTACATTATATGAGAACAGTCTTCCTTCCAGTTTTAGAGATGAGGAAACTGAGGTCTAAAAAATTACATGATTGGCTGAGTATTACAAAACTGATAAGAGACATGAGGAAGTTTCATTCAGGTCTTCCTATGCCTAGTTCAAGACTTTATTTGCTATAGATTGTCTATCATTAAAAAAAAGACAAATAAATATGTCTTTAAAACAATAAGAGTGTACTAGTGGTTTTGGATATATAGATGAAACATCATTACCAGAATTCTAATTTCCTTTTTTTCCTTAGGTGCTAAAGTTGTCTTGGGAGTAGCTAACCGCTATGGAGTTGCCTCTTGGTAGAAAGAAATGATGGCTGTATAACAGGGTTCATAAGCCATTTCTCATGCAAAAGAAACTTGCAGTTATTAAAATAGGTGGAATAAGTCATTTTTCACAGATTGTTCTAAACAAGCAGGAAATATGAATTGGAAGGTTTTCATTTTTATACAAATGAGATACGAGGTAAGACACCTTGTGCATCTTTTCACTTAGCTCAACAGTATGTGGTGAAGATTCTGTTGCTGTGCAGAATTCTGATGGCTTTAAGATATTGCCAGATATTTGTTTTGTTTTTGGTCATATTTTGTTTTCGTTTATCTCAATAGTAGAAAAATAGCAGAACAGACCTGGTTTTGTGTATAATTTTTCTCTCAGATACTTCTCTCTTTTAAGGAGTATCATTCAGATGTTCTGCTGTTGTAGGAATTAATTCCAAAGCAATCTTGTCAATTTAAGCTCACAAGACTTTGGTTCTCTCTTATTTTGTGATAATTCAGTACTAAGAACTTTAATGTCTGAGGATCACTTCTGGTGACAGTCACTTTGACATGATGGTTCAGATAAACCATATTTAAGTAGGAAAACAGAAGTGGTACATTTTCTGCATTATGAATATTCTTAGTACCTGAGGTAATAAAAGATTATTTTCATAGATACTTACTATGTTAAAGTTATTTGATTTTATTCAAAACATTCTTATTCAGTAAACATACTGATTTTCAGAGATGTCAAATTATAGTTCCTTTGATGTTTTATGGCCTGTTCTTGAGTATCTGAAAAGTGATGAAGAATAAAATCCAACTTCAATTACTTGTTTATACTATACAAAATAAATAATTATTGTTTACAATGTATGTTTTAGATTTCTTAATTTGCAAGGAATCAAGCAATTAGTTTTATAAATAAAAATTTCACTAATTTAGTAAGACACCTTCTAAAACTTTATTACAAATAAATAAATAAAAGGGAACCTTCTTTCTCATATCTATCTTTTGGGAATTCTGTCTGCCTGCTTATATTTTTAGTATTTTATCCATTTCATGATTATAAGAAAGAGGGTTCAGTAATATGAGTATCTAAATGAATTTTGAGATGCTGACAAGTTTAGAAATGATTTTAAGGTACCTATAATAAATTTAGAAATGACTCATGTGAGTGGATTTTTAAGACTTCAACAAATTGGAGAGAATAGCTGAAGTTATGTAAGGAGTTTATAATAAACATTTCAGTTTATCAAACATGCTTTGGACTGGAAATTCCAGATTACAGTATGAATTAGAACTAGTGATTAAAACATCCATTAATATATTATTAACATTTTCTAAAATACCACTTACAGAGTAATAACAAGAACCTTGTGTGTGTGTGCCTTGGACAATTGTCTTCTCAGATTAGTTTTTCATCTGTAAGATGATGAGCTGACTAGACAGGGTCATAAACTCAAATGACCATTGTGGGCAAAGTGAATGAGGAATGGCCGAGACTCTATAACTGGAAAGTTCATGTTCTGTCCAAGATGGTTTCTCTCTTGCTCTCTCTGTACCTCTATACACACCTACTTGCTTACCCACCTAAATATTCTGGCTGAAGTAAAACATGTTTGGGAGTTGAATTTAGCCAATGGGGATCCAAGTTGCAACTTCTGAACTAACAGAATAACTAAGGTCACATCCACCTTTAAAAAAATGGAATTTTTTGAGACGAGGAGAAAAAGAAAAGTATATAAAAAATGGAATTTTTAAATAACCACATAAGAGAATCATTTATTTATTCTAAACGTCTACTTGCCTACTTCATATTACCCTTAAAATTTGACACTGTGGTTGACTCCAAATTCTTAGCTCTGTTTGAATATTATAAGAGCAATTATTTTGATGAAATACATTGATTATATGTATATGTAATTATTAAACATATTACTTTACATATATACGTATGTACACACACAAACACATATAAATAAAATTGTGTATATTTCCTGGAGAAATGGATCCTATCAGTGACTTTGCAGTAAGATAATATAGAACTTTTAAAATATAAAATGAACCTTGATATATTGTTCTGAAGAAAATCAGACTTCAAAGATCCAACGGAAAGGACATCTTCCATTACATGAGAAACTGGCTTTTTCCTTTGCATGATTTTTCCTTTCATCCCTTCCTTTGCCTGATCAATTTTTTAAACTTTAATCATCAGTAAATCACAGTTACTTAATTTTGTTCTTTGTAAATACTTAGACTTAATGGAATAAAAAGAGTAGATCCATTTGACAAAGGATTTTTCTCTCCTGCAATTCAAGTTTCTTCTCCTGTTTTATAGTCCTAGTAGTTATGAATCTTGAAAAGTTAAACCTGAGTGCTTAGGACTATTTAGAGAAAATCAATTATAGCTTATCCTAGGCTCAGGAGCAATATAAAATTCTGGTGATGTTCAGGTTTAAAGTTATACCTGGATCATTAAATTATGTTCAGTATCAAATCCGTGGGGGAAATGGTCAATTCTGGGTTATTCAGCTTACCACCGAGTGCCTGCATAAGCTTTTGGATTTACCAGAAACTCCATGAGTACAGACACTTTGCTCTTTTCACTGCCATATCTCCGGTGCTTTGAGTCATTATTCTCAATGCTTATAACAGTATCTGGGACATAATAGTTAATAAATGTGTATTTAAAAATTATCAAAATAACTTTGGGAAAATATTTTAGGAACCAAATATAGATACAGATTTGATATTTATTAATACAGATGCCAAATATAAGTTTTCCCATTAAAAGCAAATATTAGTATAAGGGAAATATAATACAAGAATTGAAAAATATTTTCTTAATAGTTTTTTGAACTATGGGATAAACATTTTGTTTTTCATTGCTGTAATAGTAATAACCAAAAGAAGTTTCAAAGGGTCAAAGAGATTTTCATTTTCTTAAAATTTCCAACAAAAATCTAAGAGGCTGAATTAGATATTAACCTCAGTTGTACTATTGAATTAAGTTTGCAATAGATAATTTTGATTAAAGATACCCTACTATAACTATTCTATAGTTATTAGATCAGTGAATAAATAAGTTAACTGTAGCCATATTCACTTATTAGTGTCAGCAATAAGATAATTATGGAATGTTATTTCATTCAATTCTTATACTTTGCAGATATTCACACAAATGTGCATATATGCATGTGTGTGTGTGTGTGTGTGCATGTGTGTTATAGAAATTGACTGAGGCAGGTTATCTAGTTTTAATATTTGTAGAAATTCTGCTTCTTAATTTTGTTGTCTGTAATCTGCACTGCTTAATTATATTTTTCTTATTGTTACCCCCACCCCCCCAACCAACTGCACGTCATTTAAGTTCTGTTGACTTCTACTTTACAACTAATATGTTTCAAGTAGTATCCCTTCATTAATTGATAACATTGTATGATTTTTAGTTATGAAAATAACTCACCAGGTAAGAGAAATGCTTATTTCAAAACAAACACCAATTCATATTTATATTGTTGTGTCCTCATTATTTTATTTCATGCTTGTAGAGCAGAACGGTGACTAGTGATTTGTATGTTATCTACTGCTGCATCAGATACTATCCCCACTTAGTGACTTAGAAGAATGATTACTTGTGTTGCTCACAAATCTTCAATTTAGGCAGTATTTGGCAGAATGGTTTACCTCGGCTGGGTAACTAAGGTAAGGGGTGGATAATCCACTTTATGATAACTCACTCATGTGATTGGCACATTATGACTGAATATTGACTGGAAGCTCAGCTGGGGTTGTGGATGAGAGGCCTTGGTTTTTTTTTTTTTTTTTTCCATGTAGACCCCTTCATTGACTGCTTAGGTTTCCTCACAGTTTGCTGTGGTAGTTTGCTTTCAGTAGCATACTAAGAAAACGAAGTGTAAGTGTATGGTGTTTTTATGACCTAGACTTGGAAATCATATAGCATCACTTAATCCACACACTGTTGGGTGAGACAGTCACAAAGACCCACTTAAGTACAAGAGATGGGGAAATAGAGTCCCTCTATGATTAGCAGTTAACAAGATTCTAGAGTAACGTGTAAGACAGGAGGTACTGTTGCATTCACCTTTGGAAACTACGACTTACCATATCATGTTATAAAATAAAAAATCAATTATTTTAAGGTTTCCAAACAAAGTCTTCTGGAGAAGTGTTTAGATTCAGAAATGAAAGTGTTGCACTTGTAATCCTGAATCATTGTGTACGTATTTACATGGCTGTCTTCTGGATGGGGACTTTCATAGTTTTGTGGCTTAGAACCTTCTTTTGTATTAATGTATTGGAAGCCAGAGTGTATGTCTACTATGTGTGAATAAATGGATAAATGTTCTTTGGATGCCATCATTTTCTTGAAGCTTTCCTTATACCTAGAAGGGACCTTTCCTAGGATATAGTAAAAATCATGAGAATCAATCATGAGCATGTTTCATGTTTCCTGTGTATTCTTAGACTCTAATCTCTTTTTCCTACTCATTGCTTTTCTATATCAACAACTGCATGTACACATAGAAGACTAAAATTATTTAAGGCTGGAACCTACCTAAAAGGATTTACATCAAGGAAGAGTTGGTATTGAAAGTTTGTTAATTGGAGTAAACAGAAGAATTAGAACTTTTCTGTAAACCTATTTTAAAACAATTGAAAAATCATACATGAGAAATTTCTGATGTCAGTATTGATTTTAAAAATGATCAGTTTGATTTTGAGCTGAGCTACATCCTCAGCTCTTTTCTGCCAAAGATGACATTTTGGCACGATGAGTATTCTGGCTAGTGTTAAGATGTAGTTTTGATATTCATGACTTCGAGATATATTAAAACTTTAAAGCAAAGCTTACGAATGATTTATGCAGTCACAAGTTCTTTGTGTTTTATACTGAGGGGGAAATAAAATTTAGATAATGTGTAATGTTCATTCTCTTTTTCTCTTATGCTTTCTCTCTTTCTCTGTCTCTTCAAAGAGTCTGTAAGAACAGTGAAACCAGACATTTTCTTTTTATAAGAAGGCAATTATGCAACCCAAAGTACAGTGAAATAATCTTGGGGGGAATATTCTTTGGAATAGTCCATTTGCTGCTAGTTTCAAGTAGAAAAATAGTAGGGGTATTTTTTTTTTCTCCAGCTGCACTTTTAATAATTCTACATTTTGATTTAATTTGAATTAAAATTGAACATAATTCTATTTTATATTAATTATTTTTTAATGGATGTGTATCCAAATCACAAACAATATCTGATTTGATTCATGTTATACATTAGCTTGTGTTTTTGTATACACCATCCATTTCCGGAAGAATATTTAATGACTTGGCTATTCTGTCCAAACGTCCCTTTCATATCCATTCAGTCATTACTTCATTCTTATATTTATTCATCTATTGAGCCTTTCATGCCTCTTCATTTAATGAATATATACTGTGCTTTCCATGTGCTTGGGCAAGTGTTACCTGTAAAGTTAAATACGATGCTGTCCTTTCTCTGAAATTTATAACCTATTACAGAAGGTTATTAATTTTTATTTAACTGCAAACATTGATATATTGAAACATGAATTCATAAAGTGGCTTCCTTGGTAACCGCCTATTGTAATATATTCATTTTTATATTAATCACAAAGGATTTCTATGTGAATTTCTTTCTTTGTATGCATCATATTATGTGCATTAGTGGTTATCTTTTTATGCTATTAACATTACATCTCAAGGCCAGGTGTGGTGACTCACACCTGTAATGTCAGCACTTTGGGAGGCCAAAGCAGGTGGTTCACTTGATGCCAGGAGTTCAAGACCAGCCTGGCCAACATGGTGAAAATCCATATCTACCAAAAATACAAAAATTAGCCATGAGTGATGGCAGGCGCCTGTAATCTCAGCTACTCAGGAGGCTGATACAGGAGAATCACTTGAATCCAGGAGGCAGAGGTTGCTGTAAGCCGAGATTGTGCCACTGCACTCCAACGTGGGCAACAGAGTGAGACTCTGTCTCAAAAAAAAAAAAACAGAAAGAAATCACATCTGAAAAATAATGGAATATTTTCAGCCCTACCAAATGAACTGTGATGAGGTTAGTATTATTAACATTTCAATAGCACTAATATGGTATATATTCAAGAAAATAAAACCCTTATAGGTTTGATTGTTACTATGTAGTGGCTTGTTACACAAGAACTGTTTTCTTTATCTAGTTTTCTATGATTAGGATCCTTCACCATAAGGGAGTGGTTTTGAAGTGTTATTCCTAGATCAGCAGTATAAGCATCATCTGGTAGATTGTTAGAAATGCAAATTATCAGTCTCTAACTCCTGCCTATTGAATCAGAAATGCTGGAGGGGCAGCCCAGCAAACTATCAAGACCCTCCACATGTTTCTGATGTACACCAATGTTTGAGAATCACTAAGAATTCCAACATACTTATTTATCTGCAGTACAATTTTGAGACATTCATTGGATACTAGTGGTGCAGATATACTTGCTTTACCTAGTTAAAATTGAGTACAAGTTAATAAGCTTGTGTCAGGTTCAGGGCCATGACTATGACTGCTTGGGATCAGATTGCAGCCTCGGCTGACGTCCAAGGCAACTAGGTGGATGGGTGATAGGCAGGTGAATATCGTTTTATTCAGCAGCTCTCTCAGCAGCAGCTTTTTCACACTAGCTCCCTCACAATGTCTACCTTTATCTTGGCTGTTTGCTGTAGCTCTGTGCCTCCTCTCGGCAGCTGGCTCTGTGGCTCCTGCCATCCCCGCGCCTGCAGCTGCGCAGCTATCTCTCCCTTGCCTTCAGGATCAGCAGGTTAACTCTTTTGCTCTGGGCATGAGCGTGAGCCATGTCGAGCCCTGTTGTGCCCTGACTACCCTCTGTCCATCTGCAAGACGGACAAATCTGGTTCTCTCTCTTTGGGCACCAGCCCGAGCCGTGCCGAACTGAGCCCCGTGCACAGCATCAGCGGGGCAGTTATACCTTCTACAGACAATAGTGGCTCAGAGACTAGTATGAACTTACACAAACAGGTTATATAACAAGTGGAGTATGCGCCTACACCCTAAACTCACTGAGTCATATAGGCCTGGATGTCTGCCTCGGCCTAATCTTGACCAAAGCACATCCATATACCTTTTAGCTTAATTTTTCTTCAAAGAGTCTGTGTTATAAAACTATCAACATTTGTCAAATTATCTCTATTCTTTAGGAGAAAAATCAAATATATATCTGTCCCTTAGAATTAATGAGTTTGATATTTAAATAATCAAATCTTTATGTAACTTTATAAGTTCTTCTGCAATCGTAACATTCTTTCTGGTTTATAATCTAATGTTACCTTTGGAACGTTGGCCTAATTAAGAGAAATTTGAGCAGGATAAAGCAATTCTCTAATACTCTAAAGTAATACTATGAGAAAAATAGATAATACTTAATGACCACTTACTAATTTTAGGCCACTTCAAATATGTTATCTCAATTTTCACAAACACTCTGAAATATTTATTATTGCCCCACCCCCTTTAATTGATCAGTAAACCAAGGAACAAAAAGAAATGTTAAATAACTTGCCACAGCTAATAAATGGTGGAACCAACATTCAAACCCAAGTGTCACTTCAGAAACAACCTTAACCAGTTATGCTTCATTGCCGCAGTGGAAAATACATTGGGTCTGGTATTAGACTTCGGTCAATGGTGCTCAAAGCATGGTTTCCGGATCAGCAGTATCTGCAAGATCTGGAAACTTGTTTGAAATGCAATTCCCTTAGCTTCATCTCCACCCTACTGAAGCAGGAACTCTAGAGGTGGGGGCCCAGCAATCTGTGTTTGAATAAACTCTTTAGGTGATTCTGTTATATTATAAAGATTGAAAACTTCATCTAAATTCAATACCAGATTATATTATTTACTTTCTCTAGAATTGGAAACCAAATAATTTGTAAACAATTGTAAATGAAACAAATATTTTGAGTGGGATTCTTCATTTTTAAAAGGAGACTAATAGTAAACCCTACATGTTAGGTGGTTGTGAAAATTCTGAACTATTGAATGAGAAAGTTTCATGATTCGCAAAGTACTCCTTTTTCTTTTTTTGAGATGGAATCTTATTCTTTTGCCCAGGCTGGAGTGCAGTGGCATGATCTCAGCTCACTGCAACCTCTGCCTCCTGGGTTCAAGCGATTCTCCTGTCTCAGTTTCCTGAGTAGCTGGGATTACAGGCACCCACCACCATGCCCTGCTAATTTTTGTATTTTTAGTAGAGATGGGGTTTCACTGTGTTGGCTAGGCTTGTCTCAAACTCCTGACCTCAGGTGATCTGCCTGCATCAGCCTCCCAAAGTGTTGGGATTACCGGCGTGAGCCACCACGCCCGGCCCACAAAGTACTCTTAAGATGTTACTTGGTATTAATCTATCACATCAGCTTGTGAAAGTGACTGAAAATTTCATGATAAGTTATGCTTTTAGGAGTTTTCTAATGTCTTAGGAAACTTGTGTAACTTCTTAATAGCTTCAATAGATTAAACTTGATTAGTATGTCATTGTAGATTGCTGTCTAATGAAGCAAGCCTGCTGAGCTTCATCATGAGATGAGATGAGAATGAGTGGGAATAGTCTACCCAGAATACCTACTTTGGAAGGTGAACTTAGTAAGTAAGTAACAATGCGAAATTGTAGAGTTTTTGGGAGAGGAGGTCCGAAAGAGAATTTGCTGAAATACACTAGTGCCAACCTATTTATTTTGGTTTTGCACATTCCTGATGCTTAGGGTTCCATTCTGTCTTTTTTGTGTAGCTCAGATAATTCCATCTTCAGTATGAATCATAGCCCTGAGATTTGAGGTACAGTGCAGGAGAGTGTGGTGCCATTTATGAATGGCTCTAAGAAGGGGACTCTAGCTCAGAGTAGAACAAGTCCATGTGATGATTTGAGCTCTGAGGGAGCTGCTAGGAGGAAAATAAAGAGTTAGGCATCGAGGCTGGATAAATCTATGAAGGCTTCTCTTTCATAACTCTTAGTAACATGTAAGTGTTAACTGCAGGGCTCAAAAGAAATGGGGACATGAATGCCCTTAGAATTCAGAGGGGTAAGGATTTAGGATATTTTATATGTGTGTGTCTCTTTGTTTCTGTCTGCCTACCTGTCTGTCTCTCTCTTGCTCTCTCTCTCTCTCACACACACATATACACACAGACACAAACACAGACATGCACATACTGATACATCTCCTTGAGTAACTAAAATAAAGACTGAGTGGGAAAAATTGGGTAATGGCTGAGTAAGACCTTAG
Source organism: Colobus angolensis palliatus (assembly GCF_000951035.1). Lineage (NCBI taxonomy): Eukaryota > Metazoa > Chordata > Mammalia > Primates > Cercopithecidae > Colobus > Colobus angolensis. Next base: position 1,927,483 of record NW_012117988.1, on the reverse strand, counting down.
AGAGTTGTAGTATAACCCACTGCCAGGTTCTTTTCTTCCTTCTTCCACAACAGAGATGAATGTCAAGAGAATAATTCTGAAATGCTTTGGAGAAAATTGACTTGAGAGCATATTTATTTTATATTCTACTCAGACCTTTTCTTCAGTCTGCTGAAGAGTCTGTCCTCCAAAATCTTTTTCAGTTGCTTGTTCTCATTTAGTTATTAATAGAATGCATATCACTAAAGTTATAGGAGGAATAAAGGATCTCCTAATTTATTTATTTATTTTTTTTTTGAGACAGGGTCTTGCTCTGTTACCCTGGCTGAAGTGCAGTGACAGGGTCTCAGCTAGTTGTAGCCTTGACCTCCTGGATTCATACAGTCCTCCCATCCGAGCCTCCCAAGTAGCTGGGACTACAGCCATGAATCAGCATGCCCTACTTTTTTTTTTCCCTTTCTTTTCTTTTCTTTTCTTTTTTTTTTAACTTTGTGTAGTTTCAGGGTTTTGCCATGTTGCCCTGGCTGGTCTTGAACTTGAGCTCAAGCAATTTGCCCACCTTGGCCTCCCAAAGTTCTGGGATTATAGGCATGAGCCACCATGCCCAGCCTAGAATCTCTTTATCATATAAACAATTTTTAAAATTAATCCAGATGAATCTAGAAAGTTGCATCAGAATCATATAGGGAACAAAATATATATAGAGAGAGAGCCTGGTATATAGTCTGGTATATTTTTTTCTACACATTCTATATGTTTTAAAATTTAGAAAACATAGTATATTATTGTAGGGGAGTAAGTGTATAGTAGTGTTTCATGAGGAAGTCAAAATAATGTTTCATGAGAAGTCAAAGATTACCACATATTCAAAATTTGAGCTAGTTTATGGATTTAAATTGGGAAAATGGAGGGAATTATAGTGTTATGCAAGCCGAGATATTATTGTTTTCATGGAGCCAAGAAACTGCTTATTGAATTCAAAAGAGAAAAAAAAGGAGACAGTGTCACATTACTGGTAGATTTAAATGAATACTTACTTGTCCACTTAAATCTTTGAAAATAAAATTGAGTCTTTTTAGTCTGATATTATTGTTTATGTTTTCCCATCTGCAATGTCTTGCTACTGCTAGGCCTAATGGAAATAAATTGCAGTGTGTGAGTTTCATATACCACAATCTATCTTCAGTTTACTCCTTGACTTTCCATCCCTTTAAGTACTAAAAGTAACTGTAAAGTTGGAGTTCATATATTTTGATTCTCACATGTTTTCAAAATGATGCCTGCTCATCTTTAGTTGTTCTTGGCATTCTCTATCAGAGTTCACTGTGTTGACTAGAGAGATTGACTATACCAAATAGTGTTTTTATATCCGTAAAACAGTACTTATGTAGTTGAACATATCAAATCTTATTGTAATTATTTATTTATGACTCTGTCTCCTCAACTGCTGCCCAGTAATTGTGAAAATATATTGGAAAGGCACTGTTATTCATTTAGCTTCATGGAATGGTAAATATCATATGCTCAATGACATTTCATGGCATTTTAAACTGAATATTTCTTAAGTAGAATTCTTTTTTCTAACTTTTATGTAGGTGGGGATGTTGGAGATTATATGCAATTTCGTTCTTAATTTTTCTATGATCTTATGAGATCATAGCCAACCAATGGGAATGTCTAAATAGATTACTTGGTTTGTATAAGTTATTACTATTATTGTTTATTCTGCCTTTGTTTCATTCAAGAGTAAATCATAGATTCTAGGAAAAAGCAAAATTTGAAATTTTGGGCTTAACATTTAGATCTAAGGTACACTAAGTGATACCTCACCCTCCGGAAAGAGTGAATATACTTGGTTTATTCTCAGGTAATAATTTTGGAAGTGTAAGAAAATATGGATGAGTGAATTTCCTACAACATTTCAGTAGAAGTATCATGTGAAATTGATACTCAAAGACCTGTCTATGAAGGCTAGCATTTTATGAAGTATTATGTTAGTAATGAAATGTTACCTTTGAAAGACATAAATAACTTTTTCATGTACTTCAGTCTTGGAAGTTATCAAAAGAAATGTAGTGGCATAAAAACTGTGCAAGAATTTAGCCTTATTTATTGATACTCCATCTATATGCATAAATGAGATGTAATCATGTACCAAAGTACATTTATCTACTGTTTCTTGTTTAGGAATAGGTAAGAAACCCAGATTGAAATGAAAACCATTTGTTTTATCTTATTTTCTTGCCTAAAGCCAACAGTTGATTGACTGCTATAATATGAATTTAGAGGTAACTAAAATCCCAATATTGTTGAAACCACACTACTGTATAACCTGTCAGTTTTTAGGGATGCACATAAAAGCCAGATACATTTTCACTTGCTCAGTGTATTGTGAACAGTCTAATAGTGCTTTTTTCTCCCTTGAAAATTCCTCATGGGCTTTGAGTTACATCTCAAGGGCTGTGTTGTGGTTTTACAATTAACCTCTTATAGTGAAGAGTATACACAGATATTTTATAGTAGTTAACTCATTGTATACCATATTATTTCAGTGTGTATGTGCCCAGAGCAATCTATAGTAGCAGCAGATAAAATGAGGGCAAAGCTTTAATTCTAAGGGCTATTTTAGAATTCCCTCTATAATTTTTGTTGCTATCACTTCTCCTGGAATGTTATGGTAGGAAAGCTTCCAGATCCCTACTTTATAATCACAGGTCCTTCTGCTTTTTTCATGGTGTCATGGTTCCTCAATGAAGTGGGGTTTTCTTTTGTTTGTTTTCATTTTCGTTTTTAACATCACGGAGATGAATTCTTCTATGTCGTTAGCGTCCTTGAGATGGCACTGTAAGCTGTTTACTTCAGAATAAACTGTCATTTTTTCAAAAAAGGAAACACAAACATAGCTTTATTTGACAGTAACATACATTGCATTGTTTCAGTTTTAAAAGTTTATAATTTTAGAAAAGCTAATTTTGTACTAAGTAATACTGTGAGTGGTAATTCCTTTTTACAGTAAATTATTCCAATAAAATAGTAATTAAATGTTTCTTTTAGAAGGGATTGATTTTCATTTTGTTCTTTTTTATTCTCATTTATTTTTAGATTATTGTAAAGAAAAAAAAGGAAAACCCTCACAGTTTTCTAAAAGAGTATAATGAAAAATATCTAGGTCATATATTTATTTCTGCTAAACTGTGATTCCTGGAAACTTGTGGGAGAGAAGAATTGTAGTCAGTGCGCTGAAATGTTCACGATTATTAGCATCAATATCACATAGGAGAAAGATAGTAATTTTTTTAAATGGCTAGAAAAGTAAAGATCTATCATTCATGTGTATAAGTAACAAACACACCAACTTTAAAAAATTTATTTTCCATTGTTAAATATGTTCTGGAGATTTTAAATTTATAGAAGAAAAAGATCATCATATTCCTAGCAACAAGGAATAAGAACACATCAATTTGTGCCAAGGAAAGAGCAATCTGAAAACCTTAAGGGCATTATTTCTTCTTTCTGTGGAAAGACAATGTTGGCAAATTATGCATTATTTTTTCTCACAATGAAATGAGAATAATAATAAAATACTATACATGAGTCCCTATGATAAATGCTTTATGTGTATTATCTCATCTAATATTCTTCAAAGCACATGACATTATTACTATTGCTCTTTTACTGCTGAGGAATTAGGTTTGAAGGGATTTATGTCATTAGGAAATAAGAAATGGGATGTGGAATGGGGTGAATGTCCCAGTCGATGGGACTCTAGAGTCTGAGGTGTTAACTCTGAAGATGTGGATTTTTGTACTAGAGGAGACATTAACATCAACATTTCTTTCATCTTTTCCATCTCAGAATTTCTGCTTTCCCTCTGCTCCTCTTCCCTACAAATAAATATTTTTTACTAGTGATATTATAGTAGCAACTTCCTTTTCTAATCTGAAAGTTAGGAGCAGATAAAGCTGTGGTACCTGGATTCCATAGCACAAAATGCATGTATATTTGTTTTCCTTATAAAATACTTACTAACAAAGCTGATGAGATTATATAGTAAATTGGGCTCTTGAACAGTGTTTTAAAGGAACTCCACTACTGGACTGTACTAACTAGAGTTTATTTTATGGCGTCCTACTTTTAGTATAGAGCTTCTCCCTTTATTAGAAACATGCTGTTGCTCTTACAGATTCCTATTCAGCCTTTGGAGCCAATGTGTGATTTTGTTTGTTTGTTTGTTTTTGTGTTTTTGAGATGGAATCTCCCTCTGTCACCCAGGCTGGAGTGCAGTGGCGCGATCTTGGCTCACTGCAAGCTCCGCCTCCCGGGTTCACGCCATTCTCCTGCTTCAGCCTCCCGAGTGGCTGGGACTGTAGGCGCCCGCCACCATGCCCGGCTAATTTTTTTTTGTATTTTTGGTAGAGACGAGGTTTTACCATGTGTTAGCCAGGATGGTCTCGATCTCCTGACCTTGTGATCTGCCCGTCTTGGCCTCCCAAAGTGCTGGGATTACAGGTGTGAGTAACCGCGCCTGGCACATTGTGAGATTTTTAAGAGCAGTTTCTTAAAGGTGATTTTTAGTTGCTCACTGAAATGCTATTAACTAAAACTATTAATCCAAGTGTACTATAAAATTTTTAGGCTTCTTAATTCAAATCAGAGTGATTCTTGTTTGTCATGGGCTCTTGTAACTCCATCAGCATCAGTTGAATAGAAGTGTGTTTGTGTCCATTTTAGTGGATCTATCTGGATCTCATGGGGAAAAAGTCAAGGTTGAGGCAATTGTTCTGTGCCTTGATCCGTTTAACATTTGTTCAGTGTTCTAAAGACCTGAGAATTACATGGGTATTGATCTGTATCAGTTGCTGCTGATAATCTTGGATTATTTTATTTTTGCATGAATAAACAAATATGTGGAGTAAAGGCTGATTTCAGTATTACCAGTTTGATTGCAGAGATTTATGTTTCCTCAGTTTCAAGATTAGAAAAGTAAGTTTAGCTTTAAAGATAATTTTCCTTGTATTTGTTGGGTGTATTTTTTCAAAAAGAACTTGTAATATTTTTAGATGAGCTTGGTAAACATGTACTTTGAGGTAATATACACACATTATAGTATCTATTTTTAGTTCTAAAGTTACTGTCATTTACAAGGGCATGTATTTCCAAAAACAAATAATAAAAAGCTTTTATTTTCATAGCTATTAAATTCTATAACAGTCTTCTTTATCTACCCAGTAGTTACCTAATTTCTATCCGAAATTACAGTTCTAGCAATGTATGAGAATTGGATTATTAACATTAGAAATAAAAAATGAAGAAATTCATTGGAATGAGTCATGTTACCTTTAATAAAAGCTCGACAAAAAATGGATTCTGCCTACTAACATAAATGGCCTAGCTAAATGAACAAACAACTTTCTCTTCTTAGAACAAGTAGAAAATATATAAGGAATAAATAATATAGAATAAGATAACAGTAAGCTGAAAATAAATGAAAAATATAGTAGTGCAATAAAATTATCAAGAATCTGAATAGGCACAAATAAAACTAGATTCTTTAACTGTACTTTTCATAGTGCTATAAAACTTAATCTATTCATTAATTTCTTTATATTTTTAACACTGTATATTTATTAAATAATTAGTGTCAAGAACTCTGTAGTTGTATGCCTACAAAGATATACTCTTTCCTTATAGAGGGAAAATAACTTCTATTAAGTCCTTTTTGCTATGTATTTTTACATGTATTGTTTCACTTAATCTTTAAAAGTGATTTGATAATATTTCAAAATACAATTTATATATAATAAATTAATGACTCAGAGAAAATACCCAGAAGCTATTATTTTATTATTAAATCAATGTTTATTTGAAATATGTTCAACTTTTAATTTTCATTCAGAGGGTACATGTGAAGGATTACTACATAGGTATGTTGTGTGATGCTGAAGTTTGTGGTACAATTATCCCATCACCCAGGTAGTGAGCATAGTATACAACAGGTAGTTTTTCAACCTTCCCCCGCTTCCTCCCTCCCCCCATAGTAGTTTCCAGTGTCTGTTGTTCCCCTCTTTATGTCCATGTGTATTCAATGTTTACCTCTCACTTACAAATGAAAATGTGTGGTATAAAGTTTTCTGTTCCTGTGTTAATTCACTAGCGATAATGACCTCCAGTTGCATCCAAGGAGAACACAATTTAGTTCTTTTCATGGCTTTCATATTTCATGGGGTACACATAGCATATTTTCCTTATGCAGTCTACTGTTGATGGAACCTAGCTTGATTCCCTGTTTTTGCTTTTGTGAACAGTGCTGCAATGAACATAAAAATGCATGTGTCTTTTTTGTAGAAACAAATTTTTTGTAGAACAAATTATTTTCCTTTGGGTATATACCTATTAATGCGAATGTTGGGTTGAATGGTAGTTTTGTTTAAAATTCTTTGAAGAATTGCTAGATGGCTTTCCTTAGTGGTTGAACTAACTTTCATTCCCACCAAACGTACACCAAAGTGTACGTTTTCCCGTTTCTCTGCAGCCTTGCCAGCGTCTATTGTTTTTTTGACTTTTTAGTAATACCCATTCTGACCAGTGTGAGATAGTATTTCATTGAGGTTTAGATTTGCATTTCTCTGATGATTAATAATGTTGAGCATTTTTTCATGTTTGTTGGCCACTTGTATGTCTTCTTTTCAGAAGTATCTGTTCATAACTTTTTAGTGGAATTACTTGTTCAATTTCAGAACATATTGGCCTATTAACATTTTTATTTTCTTCCTGGTTTAATCTTGGGAAGTTGTGTGTTTCCCCAAATTTGGTTGAGTGTTGAGCTTAATTTCAGAATTTATTTGTTAGCTTTCTGCCTCAATGATCTGTCTAATGCTGTCACTGGAGGTGTTGAAGTTTCCCACTATTACTGTATATCTGTCTAAATCTTATTGTGGGTCAAGAATAATTTGTTTTATGAATCTGAGTGCTTCAATGTTTCATGCATATATATTTAGGATAGTTAAATTTTGTTGAATTGAACCTTTTTTATGTAATGCCCTTCTTTTTCGTTGATCATTTTTGGTTTAAAGCCTGTTTTATTTCACTTAAGAATAGTAACTCCTGCTCTTTTTAATTTTCTGTTCGCATGGTAGATGTTTCTCCACCCCTTTACTTTTAGCCTGTTGCTGTCATTATATGTGAGATGGGTCTGTTGAAGACAGCAGACCGTTGGGTCTTATATTGTATTATTATCCAGCTTACCACTTTATTCCTTTTAAGTGGGGCATTACACCATTTACATTCAATTTTAGTCTTGATAAAATAGCTTTTGATCCTGTCATATTGTTAGGTCGTTGTTTTGTAGACTTTATTGTGTAGTTGCTTTATAGTGTCTGTGTGCTGTGTGCTTAAGTGTGTTTTGTGGGAGCAGTTATTCATTTCTGTGTTTAGCACTCCCTTAAAGACCTTTTATAAGGCCAATCTAGTGGTAGCAAATTCCCTCTCTGATTGCTTATTCAAGAAATATCTTCTCCTTCAGTCATGAAGCTTAGTTTGGCATGATATGAAATTATTGGTTGAAATTTTTTTTCATAAAAATGCTGTAAATAGCCTCCCAATCTCTTCTGGCTTGTGAGGTTTCTGCTGAGAGGTCTGCTGCAAGCCTGATGGGACTCGCTTTGTAAGTGCACTGACCCATCTCTCTAGCTACCTTTTAATATTTTTTTTTCTTTTGCATTGACCTTTATGACTCTGGTGACTCTGTGCCTTGTGAATGGTCATATTGTATAGTGTCTTGCAGGGATTCTCGAAATTTATTGAATGTTCATGTCAACCTCTCTAGGGAGAGTGGAAAAATTTTTGTATACTACATTCTCACATATGTTTTCCAAGTTGCTTATTCTCCCTCCTAATCTCTCAGGAATGTCAATGAATCATTGGATTAGTCTCTGTATGAAATCCCATATTTCTCAGAGGTTTTGTTCATTAAATTAAAAAAAAAATGTTGATTCAAATAACTGGTGTTCAAACTCTGAGATTCTCTTCTCAGCTTGGTCTGTTCTGGCGTTGATATTTTGAACTGTATTATTAAGTTCTTGTAGTGAATTTGTCAGTTCCAGACATTCAGTTTGCTTTTTTTCCTTAAAATAGCTATTTCATCTATCAGCTCTTCGATCGTTTTACTGGATTACCTGGATTGGCTTTCAACTTTCTCCTGAATCACAATGAGCTTTCTTGCCATCTAGATTATGTATTCAATGTATGTCATTTCAGTTCTTTCAAACTGGTTAAGAACCATTTTTATAGAGCTAGTGTGCTCATTTGGAAGTAAGGAGACACTCTGACTTTTTAAAAATTGCCAGAGTTCTTGCACTGATTCTTTCTCATCTGAGTAGACTGCTGTTCCTTTCATCGTGGTATAAATGGAATATATTCAATTGGCTTCATTTCTGGGTACTTTCAGAGGGCCAATGCTTTGTAAAGGATCTTTATTTGTGGCTAGATTTTTGCCCTAGTTTTCACGACAATGAATGTTGGCAGAATATTTTTGGTATTGTGACTTGGGCTGTTATCCTGTAAATTGTGCTTAAGTAATGGCCAGCACACGGGCTCCTACTCAGCCACATGGGTCTTTTGTATTTCAGAATGTTCATGGCAGCACTCTGTGGTAGACTGGGGAGATACAACCCCTTTACCAAGCCTGCTCGTAGGCCTTGGGGAAGCCCCCTTCAATAACTGGCATCAAGCCAGTGGGAGCGGCCAGACAGGGGCTTTAGGAGGGGCTGGTGGGCAAGAGGGTCTGCAAAACACATGTGCTCTAGTCCTGCAGGAAAGTTCTACCCTGCTCTCTGTTGGCCCTGCGGCCAACTCAGGTTACAGCTACTCAGAGAAAGTTGGGGGATGTTAGCGGATGTGCATCTATGTCTTCGTTCTGCTGCAGCTGCCCCATGCATTAAACCCCTTTGGGCTCCACATACACTGGAGCGGTCTTTGCGTAGTCTCCAGACAGATCTCCCTGCCAGTTCAAATGTCTGTGGAGGTTGTGGGATCTCTTGTAGCTAGGATCCTGGAGGCCCGTAAGGAGAGTGGACTGCCCTGCTTTCCCTTCTCTCATCTCTTCCCTAGATGCTGTTCAGGGCTGGAAACTAGCTCTAGCATTTGGCAACCTTGCACAAGGTTCCCAACTTCCTCCCTCGTCATTCTCGGTGCCTGCTTTGCCTCTCTATCAACTCTTGGTGTTTTCTTTCCAAATACCTGTTCTCTATCAACTCTTGGTGTTTACTCTCAAAATATCTGTTCAAAGTATGTTGGTTTACTTGATATTTTTATCTCTCGGTGGGAGTGGCACTTCCTGGCTGCATCTAGTCAGCTACCTTCTCCTCCTATTTATTTATTTCCTGAGATGGAGTTTTGCAATATTGCCCAGGCTGGTCTTGAGTGTCTGGCCTCAAGCAGTCCTCCCACCTCAGCCTCCTAAGTAACTGGGACTACAGGCTTGTGCCACCACACCCAGCTACAGTGTTTTAATAGCTAACTTTAAGACAATAAGAGATACTTAACTCATTTCACATGAGAGAGATTGATGAGGCTATTGATGATGCCTTCTTACATAGTATTATTTCAGACTTTGTGCTCTATTTTGAAAAGATTTTGTTGTAAATTTTGAAATAATAGCCAAAAAAGGCAATCTAAGCTTAATGGCATATTCCTGTTGTTCATGGACAACCTCTAGAATGTTACCTTCTTCAACTTCTTTTACATTATTACAAACCTGTATATGATGCATTGTTGTACATTTTCTTGGACAAACATAGAACTCTAAGTTAGCCATAGTAATTTCTATGCCTATTTACCAACTGGAACATTAAAATAGAATTTTTAAATGTGGTAAAAATGAATTGACATTTCTGAGATTTCAAATTCTCAATATTATATTTTGAGGTAGGATTTTTCTATCCTATTTCCTATACTCATAAAAATAAGGCTGCCAATTCACAGTAATTTGAGCTTGGACTGTCACCTGATTTGCTGGTAATTAATGGTAGATTTAAAGTAATTTATCCCTGACATTTGAATAGTTCTTTATCTGAATTAGTGTACAACCTAGGTTGGTGAAACATGCTGACACTCAACAACATACATGGGAATTGAATACTAGTTCTGCCCATTAACTAATTGCATTTTGTGATTAGTTAATAGTATGAATAATATGCAACACACGAGGTATTTAACCTATTTAAAAAGGAAGGTTTTAGAAATATGTAAGATATTTTACTTAACTATGATTAAGTTTAACCTACATAAAACCCTATGTATTATAATAACCTGTAATACTATTTGATCATTTTGATTCAAATATTATTATAAAGTGCATTTGCATGCAAAAATTCACACTTTAATTTCATAATTTGGTCTGTATAAGGAGACTAATATATGAATATACTATAAGGAAGATTAAAAGAGCAGAGGGACTGCCAGAAGAAATTAAATGAGATAAAATAGTTCTGGCTGAGAGAAAAAAAGTTAGGGGAAGGAAAAATAAGAGTGACTGATCAAAAAAAGTAGGATCCTGAGCTCAGGCATTCTGCTTGCCTTGGTCTCCCAAAGTGCTAGCATTACACACGGCCCAGAGTTTGAGACCAGCCTGGTCTCGTCTCTACTAAAATGCAAAAAATTCGCATGTGCCTGTGGTCCCAGCTACTCAGGAGGCTGAGGCAGGAGAATTGCTTGAACCCACGAGGCAGAGGTTGCAGTGAACTGAGATTGCAACCCTGCACCCCAGCCTGGGTGACAAAGCTCAACTCCATCTCCAAAAAAAAAAAAAAAAAAAAAAAGTAGGATCCCAGTGACAAAGGCTTCTGCAGATCTGCTGCATTGTGACTCTCCAGTGTAATTGTTTAAAAATGGGCCCAGTCTGCCTGGGATCACCAGAAGTCTCCTAGAGGTTAACAAGTACAGTGATAGCAACCTCTTCTAGAACGAGCACAGCCAGGGCCAGAACTGAAAAACGGAGGAAGAATTAACTAGTGCAAGGCCGAAAGGGAATTATTTGATACTTCACAGATTCAACCATGCATTGGAGAAGAGCAGTGAATGGCCCCAAAATTTCCCATTGCTGTCTGGTGAAGTAATAAAAAGAGAACACTTGCACAAGAGGTAAATTGACATTTTTTGATTGAAACTGTATAAATAAAAGCTGCTCACGTAATGTTTAATGTAGATTTTGCTTTGTAGTGCATTTGTTGGTTTAATCTCTATACCTCACTTTTGGTAAGATTACTTGTCTTCTGTTTCAGATATTCCCATCTCTATTGAAAGTCAACCATTGAAGGGCCTTGTTAAAGAGAGAAAAACCCCTATACAAACTGTCTGAAGGGAATTTTTGAAAGAAGATATTGGCTGTAATTCAATATATGTTTTTAACAAAATAGGTTTGGGCATATCCAAAGTTTTCTTCTCTCTCTCTCCACTCCCCTTCCCCACCTCTCTCTTTTTAAACTGCTTTTGGATAAGTTATTAAAAACATAAAGTGAACTACTAAGCCAAAATGCAGTTAAAAGTTAAAAAATATTAAGAAAAACCTAAATTTTTCTTATTGGTCAGAATTGTCACTATGATATTGTTACTCTCAGTGTGCTTGTATTAGTGAACTTTACTTAATTAACTATGGAGCTTTGTGATTCCATTAAGTTTCTGGGATGTTTTCTAGAGATGTTTGGGAATTAGGACCCTCTTCTGTGACAACCGATAAAAACTCAACTTCCTGAAATTCTTACATTAGACGAGGAAGAATAATTGCATATGAATAATTTTATGCATAAAACATTTTTCCTATTCAGGTACAACATAGTAGAACCTGAAACATTTGAAAAACAATTGGCCCAATAGCTTTATGTATGTTTTAGTTGGTATGTAAATACTTTTGTTATTCTTGTGAGACAAATCCCATGAGGATCACCCACATTTGTAGAGAAAATTGCCTCCTTTCCCTCCAAACATCATAATAGCTATAAAAAGGTAGGTTTTAACCAATAGGAATAAGCCAGTAGAATGAATGTCAGTCTATTTATGTTTATGATTAAGTGTGTTTAAATGTGATTAAATGTGTTTCTATGCTGCTTGTTTCATTAGTTTTTCATCTTGGAATTGAAATGTAAGGAATAGTCCAAATTAACAGGGAATAAAAATGTTTGCTGTAAAATGATTGCTAAAGAAACAGGATATGGCAGAAATAAAATGTTTTGAATTGGAGGCTGGCACTATAAAATGAACAGATTATAGTGGGGCCACTATAATCATAGACACCAAAAGTCTAACTCCAACTCTGTCATTTATTTCTTGGTAAGACTAGAAAAGTTACTTAGCCCATCATTCTCTTTACTCATTTACCTATGTGGAAAGGTGATACTGAATGGGGCCACATGTGAGAAATGCTTTGGCAATCAGAAGATACTTCAAACATGTTAACTGTCTGCTCTTAGTGAAATGGTTTATATCCTGTAGGAAGTATCAGCTTGATGTGTAAATTTTCAGAATGATGGGTGTTATTAATTATTTTTAAAAAGACACATTTAGAAATAAAGTAATATATAGTTTAAAAGGAGATATTATACATTGAAACATATAAATAATTTTCATTAGCAGCAGCAACATTGTCATTATTAGACTTTATTTTAGACCACTGTGAATGCCATTAATATTAATATGTAACATAAATTTAATTTAAAAATTATTGCAAAATTGGCTACTCTTCAGATATAACATCAGATTAAATAAGTATTTTTATAAAATATAATTTTGCTATCACTATACATAATATTTAGAAATGTTTGTTGGAGATTGGCAATGAATCACTAAGGAATTATAGGGATAATCAGCTTTATTAAATACCTTATTTTGTTTACTGGAATCTTCCATACATTCATTTAGTTTGCAGATGGTTTTAATTTGTAGTAGTTTCAATAAAAAGAACTGTGAGCTGTTCAGTTATAAACCAAGTAATGAACAATATAGCTGTAGGAAATTTATGGCTTGTCCTCAGAAATAAATGTGATCTGGACATTTTAATATTCTAAATATCACATTTATCAAACTGGTTTCAGAATATGAAGGGTATGTTTATGAGACTTTGGATATATTTAGAAGATAATTACTGATTTCTATCAAGCTATACTGTGACTCAAAAGCTTGGATTAAAAAATGTATAGGCATTGATTCTGGAGTATGTGAGCATAAATAGGTCTGAAATTATCAAAACTCATTGCTTTTTGTGATGCATCTTGCATTGAGATTACTCAGAAATCTTAGTGAAAGTGAAACAAAACTAAAGTGCTTTCCCTAAATTTGTGTGCTAATTAAGCTTGGAGATTAATAAATATACAGTAAATTAAAGTGGGTCAGTTTCAATCACAGATACTTTATGAATTAACATTTTTACAAAACAAGAATCATAAATCCTGTACTATATAGTGACACAGATATTTGAATCACAAATATTTATTATATGCAAAGGTCTCACAGGTTGCTTTGATGGTGTGTAGCTGATATTCTGTTATCTTCTTTTTAAAGCACCGTTTATTTTATATTTTTATTTTCTTTCTTAAAAACATTTAATACTAAATATGCAATATGAAAAAACATTTAATTTGGGAAATATAGTAAAAAATGTATGTTTCAGATGTGTACATGCCTTACAATTCTCATTGCCAATTCTGTTTCATTTTCTGGATTGAGGTGATAACTACAGCAAATGTTCAGATGCATGTTTAACATGAAAGTTATCCTATTTTTTTTAACAAAAAATCTAATTATTGTGTTGATGCAGATTATAATTTGAAATCATTGATACATTTTCAGTGGAGTTAGTAATCTTAAGAAATATTTTAAAAGTTATGCAGTGTTTTAGAGTTGTTTTGTGTATTTCTCCATCTAAAAATGCCAATATTTGAAGAATTACCTTATTTCTGGAGAGTCCAAGTTTTCTGCCACTTTTCAGAATTACCCCACTTTGACAGTCCATTATAAAGTCCTGGTAACACAAAAAAATATTGAAGGATGTATTCATGAGATAAACATTTTCTTCCCTAACTTAGTAGAGTAATAATAAGCAAATATATTCCTTTCCCTTACTTCTGCCACTATTTTTCTTTTAAAACAGATATTTAAAATCTCAGTAGTTTCTTACGTGGTGTCTTCAGATGCTAAATTGCTTGTTTCCTATAAGAATTATTGAATGAATTGGTTGATATAGTCTTGCAACAACACTTAATGATTATGTTCGTGTTAATATTAGGTTGGTGCAAAAGTAATTGTGGGCAAAAGAAGCAATAACTTTTGCACCAACCTATTTGGTAGTTATTAATATCCACAGAAGTCTTAGCTGGTTTTTTTTTTGAGATGAAGTCTAGACTGGAGTGCAGTGGTGCGATCTTGACTCACTGCAACCTCCACCTCTGGTTCAAGTGATTCGCCTGCCTCAGCCTCCCGAATGGCTGGGATTACAAGTGCCTACCATGACACTCAGCTACTTTTTGTATTTTTAGTAGAGACAGGGTTTCACCATGTTGGCCAGGATGGTTAGCTGTGGTTTAAATTCACATCCAAGTGATACTCTAGTAGGCAGCTTTATTGTTCATTTTTTTATCCCTTACCAGTAAGAAGTATAAAAAATTGGTAACTGACCTTTACAGGCACTAGTTTAATATTTGTTCACTTACCAGTGTATGTGAGTGTGCATGCAGATGGTTTTAACTTGTAATGGTTTCAGTAAAAAGAACTGAGATATTCTGAGTTATAATATACATACACATATATAACTTACATGCACACACATATAACACAAATACATATCTTTGTGTTTATATAGAGATATTTTTCTAAAATGTATGATTATTTAAAATATATTCTTCATTATGGTTTAACATGAAGAAACTTACTGTTCAAATGAAATAGAAAACAAAATCAAACAAAACCTAATGTTCATGGAATTTACATTACACTTTCATATGCTTACTCTTTATATTAAATTAAACAACTCATGACTTATCACACTGAAAAAATAGGTTTTGAAATATCTAAATTATTTAAATTTAGTTGGGAAAATTGTTTCTATGTCATGAGAATATATTTTGGTTGATTGTTTGGCTTAAGCTAAAATTTATCATTTCAATTGTACAGAGAGTCAGATAACTATCATGAATATGGCATTTACAATTTTTTAAAAGTGGACACAAATCAGGGTAGTTTGAATTTTTTCTCTTATAATTATGTTATTGATAAAGTAATGTGTTAGAAAAGGCCACCAAAGGAAAAAAACACATTAATGTTTTCTGCCTTTGTTTAGAAGAACTATAGAGCTATCATAGCCTCTTGGACCTGGTTCAATATATTTCTTGTTCAAATATAGACAGAAGGAGGAACAAACTATCTCTAGTAAGAGCAAATATAATTGGCCAGATGGACTTCCATCTCCACACCTGGATCACCATAATGTGTGCCTAGAACAATCAAAATGCATGACTAATGACATTTGCACAATATGAAGTTATAATTACATGTAGGGGATTCTTAGGATGATTTATTGCTCTGAACAACAGCTGCTAGAGCTTCAACTGTACTTCGTGTAAATTATTTAGAAATATCCATAAAATTAAAGAAATAAAACTAAATGAACTATTCTGACATAGGAACCAAAAACCTCAAAGAAAATATCCCATAGTATACTTTTCTTTCTGTTATAAACACATCCAAAACAAAGCAGATAGTGAAATATCAGTATCCAAAACGTGGTAAGCCTTCTTTCAAAAAATGAAAAAAAAGCAATAAAAACTAGTGCCTGCAGCCAAAAAAGCCACAGTAATTTCAATGTGTTACATACTTACAGATGTTTTTTGCCTGCCTAATTTTTAATTTCCCCTTTTTATTAGTATCTTGGTGGGAGAGTAAATCCTGATGACTAACTACTGGAAACTAGTCAGTCATATTATCTCTCCATACTACATAAAGGGGCACTTGAGACAAGCTCAGTCAGTCAGCTTTGCTGTCGTAGGACTTAGTTTCTTTAACTGGTGATACGAGGAAGAGAGGAGTCACCCACAGTAGTGATGATGAAGACAGTGAATTCTGAGTGGACCACTCTGGCTCTGAAGTTACTGCTCTGGTTTTGCTTCCATCTTGGTTTTGCTCCCATCTTCCAGAGCTGCCTTGGGACCAGGCTGTTACTCAACTGGTTCTCAAGCTGCAGCATATCCATGAGTTAAACTACACATCTCTAGTATACTTGCAATATATATATATACACATATATATTTCCGTATGTTCTGTTTGCAAGTACTTAACTGATTAAATTTTAAATTCATAGATAGGAAGAATCAATATTGTGAAAATGGCCATACCGCCCAAAGTAATTTATAGATTCATTGCTATTCCCTATTAAACTTCCGCTGACATTCTATACAGAATTAGAAAAAACTGTTTTAAAACTTATGTGAAATCAAAAAGGAGTCACGACAATCCTAAGCAAAAATAACAAACTTGGAGGCAGTATGCTACCTGACTTCAAACTCTACTACAAGGCTATAGTAACCAAAACAGCATGGTACTGATAAAAGAACAAACATATGAACCAATGTAACAGAGTAGAGAGCCCGGAAGTAATACTGTACACCTGCAACCATCTGCTATTAAACTAATATGACCAAAACAAGCAATGGGGAAAGGATTCCCTATTTAATAAATGGTGCTGGGATAACTGGATAGCCATATGCAGAAAACTGAAGCTGGACCTCTTCCTCATACCATATACAAAAATCAGCTTAAGATGCATTAAATACTTTAATGTGAAACCCAAACTATAAAAACCCTGGAAGAAAATCTAGGCAATAAAATTCAGGACATGGGCACGGACAAAGATTTCATGACAAACACGAAAACAATTGCAATGAAAGCAAAAACTGATTAATGGAATCTAATTAAACTAAAGAGCTTCTGCACCATAAAGTAAACAACATCACAGTGAACAGACATCCTACAGAATGGGAGAAAGTTTTTGCAATCTATCCATCTGACAAAGATTTAACATTCAGCAGTTACAAGCTACTTAAACAAGTTTACAAGAAAAAGCAACCCCATTAAAAAGTGGGCAAGGGACATGAATAGACACTTGTCAAAAAAAGACATACATGTGACCAAAACACTTATGAAATAAAGCCCAACATCACTGATCATCAGAGAAATGCAAATCAAAATTACAATGGGATATCATCTCATGTTACTTAGAATGGCTATTATTAAAAAGTCAAAAAAACAACAGATGCTGGTAAGGTTGTGGAGAAAAAGAACACTTTTACACTGCTAATGGGAGTGTGAATTAGTTCACTGCTAATGGGAGTGTGAATTAGTGGAAGACAGTGTGATGATTCCTTAGAGACCTAGGGTCAGACATACCATTTGACAAAGCAATCCCATTATTGTGTATATACCCATTGTTGTGAATATAAATTATTGTATTATAAAGATACATTCACACATATGTTCCCTGCAGCACTGTTCACAAGAGCAAAGACATGGAATCAACATAAATGCCCATCAATGATAGACTGGATAAAGAAAACGTGGTACATATACACCATGGAATACTATGCAGCCATAAAAAGAAGTGAGATCATGTCTTTTGCAGGGATATGGATGGATTTGGAAGCCATTATTCTCAGCAAACTAATGTAGAACAGAAAACCAAATACTGCATGTTCTCCCTTATAAGTGGGAGCTGAATGACGAGAATACGTGGACACGTTGCAGAGGGAACAGTACATACTGGGGCCTGTCAGAGACTGGGGTGGGAGACGAAGGGAGCATCAGGGAGAATAGCTAATTGATGCTGGGCATAATACCTAGGTGATGGGACTATCTGTTCAGCAAACCACCATGGCACACTTTTACCTATGTAACAAACCTGTACATGTACCCTGATCTTAAAATAAAAGTTGGAAAAAAAACTTATTACTTAACATTAAGTTGAATTTTCTTTTGTAATTTCTATGGAATTATGTATATAAAGAACTTATTACCAAAAAATATTCTTAAACAATGCAGAAATTATTTAACCATCCATTTGTTCATCTACATATATGTACTTTTGATTTCAATTTCTCTATTTTTAATGGTGGGGAACATTAAATAACATCTACCTTGTTCAAAAACGTTTAAATGTGCAGTTTAGTACTGTGAACCATATGCTCATGGTTGTACAGCAGATCTGTAGAAATTTATTTTGCATAGCTGAAACT
Organism: Colobus angolensis palliatus; assembly: GCF_000951035.1. NCBI lineage: Eukaryota > Metazoa > Chordata > Mammalia > Primates > Cercopithecidae > Colobus > Colobus angolensis. The sequence goes on along the minus strand of NW_012117988.1, from coordinate 1,909,235 downwards.
CTATACTCTTGGCACAGCAATTTCCCATTTTCCTATACCCCCAGCCTTTGGAGACCACTATTCATTCTACTTTCTGCTTCTGTGAGTTTGGCCACTTTAGGAACTTTATATAATTGGAACCATGTGGTATTTGTTATTTTGTGAGTAGCTTCATTCACTTAGCGTAATGTCCTCACAGTTGTCCATGTTGAAGCATATGATAGGGTTGCTTTTTTAATAAAACTGAATAATAATCCTTTGTATGCATATGTCACATTTTCTTTATCCATTCATCAATATATCAGCATTTAGATTGTTCCCACCTCTTAACTATTGTGAGTAATGCCACAATGTACATGGGAATGCTAATACTTTTTTGAAATCATTTTCAGGTTTTTTTGGGGATACTCAGAAATGAAATTAATGGATCATATGATAGTTCTTTGTAAAGTTTTTCTGAGGAAACTACACTGTTTTTCATAGCAGCTGCACCAGTTTACACTTATACCAAGGGAAGAAATTGTAACATGTGTTCCAATTCAATTTTTACACATTCTCGCCAACATTTGGTATTTTCTGGCTCTGGGTATTTTTGTTTGTTTGTTTTTGATGATGGCATTCCTAAGAGGTGTGAAGTGGCATCTCATGGAAATCTTTGATCTGCGTTTTCCTGATGATTGTTGTTGTTGAACATCTTTTAATATACATGTTGGCCATTTGTATGTCTTCTTTGGAGAAAGATATATTAAAACCACTTGCTCATTTACAAAATTTGGTTATTTGATTTTTTACTATTGAGTTAGAGCTCCTTATATATTTGGATATTAATCCTTTATCAGATATATGGTTTGTAAATATTTTTCCCATTCTGTGTGTTGCTGTTTCACTCTGTTGATTGCTTCCTTTGCTATGCAGAAACTTTTTTAGTTTGATGTAGTCTCACTTGTCTATTTTTGCTTTTGTTGTCTGTGCTTTTCTTATCTTATTGCCGAGATCAATGTCAAGGATCTGTTTTGTTTTCTCTTAGGAGTTTTAAGGTTTCAGATATAACATTTAAGTCTTTAATCATTTTGAGTTGATTTTTTATGTGTATTCTAGGAAAGGCTTTCATTCTTTTGTTTGCAGATATTTAGTTTTCTCAGTAACATTTGTACAAGAGACTATCCTTTCCCTATGTGTACTCTTGGCACCTTTGTCTAAGATTATTTCATTATATATGTGTAAATTTATTTCTGGGCTCTCTAATCTGTCCCAGTTGCCCGTGTATCTGTTTTTTCATCAGTGCATACTGTTTTGATTGTTGTAGCTTTGTAATATGTTTTGAAGTCAGAAAGTGTTAGGCCTCCAGCTTTATTCTTCCTTTACAAGATTGTTTTTATTATTTGGAATCTTTCTGGTTCAATGTGAATTGTAAAATTTTTTTCCATTTTTGCAAAAAATGCAATTGGAATTTTGATAGGGATTGTATTGAATCTGTAGATGATCTTGTGTAAAATGGACAACAGTAACAATAGTAAGTCTTCCTATCCATGAACACTAGACTTGGTATTTGTGGCACACCACGAAAAGACTTCCATTTATTGGTATGTTTTTAAATTTATTTCAGAAATGTTTTGTAGTTTTCAGTGTACAAGTCTTTAGGTTCTTTGGTTAAGTTTATTCCTAAATATTTTATTTTTTTCTCACTACTATAAATGGGATTGTTTTCTTAATTTACTTTTTGGATTACTCATTATTAGGGAATTAAAATTCCACTGATTTTTTTGTGTTAATTTGTATCCTGCCACTTTGCTGAATTTGTTAGTTATACCAGTTTTGTGTGTGCATAGAATCTTTAGGATTTTCTACATACAACATGTAATCTATGAATAGAGACATTTTCACTTATTCCTCTCTCAATGGATGCTTTTTATTTTCTTTCCTTTATCTTTATTTTTTTAAATAGCTTTGGCTAGGACTTTAGTACTATGCCGAACAAAAATGGTGAGTGGACATTCTTGCCCTGCTCCTAATCTTAGAGGAAATGTTTCCAGTTGTTTACTACTGACTATGATGTTAGCCGTGGGATTTTCATATATGGCCTTTATTATGTTGAGGCAATTTCTGTTCATTCTTAGTTGTTGATCTTAGTGTCTTTTATTGTTACTGCTGTTTTTAGATTCTATGTTGCATTTATTTCTGCTTTAATCTTTGTTACCTTTTTTTCTGCTAATTTTCAGCTGAATTAGTTTTTCCAGTTTTTTAAGGTATAAAGATAGGTTGTTTATTTAGGGTTCTTCTTTTTAAATGTGGGAATTTAATAAAAACTTCTCAATGTAAACTTTGTTAGTTCTGATTTTGCTGCATCCTATAAGTTTTGATATTTTGTTTTTGTTTTGTCTCAATACATTTTTAAGTTTACCTTTTGTTTTTTCATAACCTGTGGTTATTCAGAAGTATATTGTCTAATTTCTACAAATTTTTGAATTTTTCTGTATTCCTTCTGCTGTTGATTTTCGGTTTTATTCTACTGTATTTGAAAAAGAAACTTGGTATGATTTCAACCTTTCTGAACTTTTTATGTTTTGCTTTGTGGCCTAACATGTCATTTATCCTGGAGAATGTTCCATGTGCTCTTGAGAAAAATGTGTATTCTGCTGCTGTTGGGTGAAATATTCTGTATATGTTTCTTAGGTTCATTTGGTCTATAGTGTTGTTCAGGTATTCTGTTTTCTCACTGATATTCTGTCTGGTTTTTCCATTCATTATTGAAAGTTAGTTACTAAAATATATTATTATTTATTTATTATTTGTCATCTTTTCCTCCTGCAGTTCTGACAATATTTACCTCATATATTTAGTTGCTCTTCTAGTGAATGAATATACATTTATTATTGTTGTATATTTATAGCTCCTTATGAATTGGCTTTTTTTTTTAATCATGGTATAATGTTTGTTTCCTGTGACAGTTTATCTTTTTACGTAAAATCTATTTTGTCTGATATAAGCAAGGTCACACCTGTCCTATTTTTGTTAACATTTGTGTGGAACGTCTTCTTACATCCTTTTGCTTTTAGCCTTTGTGTGTCCTTAAATCTAAAGAGATTATCTGTAGACAGCATATTGTTCGGACTTATTTTTTCATCCATTCATCTACTCTCTATATATGTTTTTATTGGATTTTAAAATCAATTTATATTTCAAGTAATTACTGATTACTGACAGGGAAACACTTATTCTTGCCCTTTTGTTGTTTTTTGTCTTTTCCCTCTGTTTTTTCCCCTTTTTCCTCTCTTGCTGTCTTCCTTTTCGTTTTGTTGATTATTTTTCTAGTCATATGCTTTGATTCCTTGTTTTTCCTTTTGTGTATCCTCTGTAATATTTTCTTTGTAGTTACCATTAGGCTTTCTAAAACATCTTGTAGTTATAACTGTTTTAAGCTGATACAATTTAACTTCAATCACATACAATCACTTCTCTTTTGTTTCAGCCCCCTTCATGTTATTGATAGCACAAATTACATATTTGTATAGGGTGTGTCCATTAGCATGCTTTTTTTATACTTTTGTCTTTAAATTTGATACCAGTGTTAAAAGTTATTTACATACTATTACAGGATTCTGTATTTGTCTAAATATTTACCTTTGCTAGCAATCTATACTTTAAATATTTTTGGGTTGCTATCTAGCATCCTTTCATTTCAACATGAAGGACTCCTTTTATCATTTCTTGTAAGGCAAAACCAGTGGTGATGAACTTCTTCAACAGACGTTCCCCGATGTTTTTCTGAGAATGTCTTTATTTCACTTTCATTTTTGAAGGACCAATTTCTTCTGTATAGTATTTTCCATTGGAAAGTTCTTTTTTTCTTCTAGTACTTTGAATATCATTTTACTACCTTTGGCCTCCATAGTTTCTGCTGATAATTCTGCTAAAATTATTATGGAGCCCCTTTGTATGTGAATTTTCCCTGCTTGCTTTCAAAATTCTCACTTTATCTTTTATTAGAATTTGATTATAATTTGACATGATGTGGTCTTCTTTACTTTCATTCTAGATAGCGTCCATTGGGCTTCTTGATTCTGATGTCTGTTTCCTTCCCCAAACTTGGGAAATTTTGCCCATTATTTCCTTAAATAAGTTTTCTTTCCCTTTCTCTTCTCTTTCTGAGACTTCCATAGTATCTACATTTGTATGGTTGATGGTTTTTCATATGTTCCTTATGATCTCTTCATTTTTTTATTTCTTTTTGCTGCTTTAAATAACTTCAAATGACCCATCTTTGAGTTCACTGCTTCTTTCTTCTGCTTGATCCAATCTGCTATTAAATCCCTCTGTTGAGTTTTTAAATTCAGGTATTTTATTCTTCAGCTCCAAAATTTGGTTCTTTTTAATATTTCTTACCTCTGTTGATACTCTCATTTTGTTCTTACATCATTTTTCATGAGCTCCTGAGGCTTTATGATAGTTATTTTGAATCTTTTGTTAGATAATTCATACGTGCCCATTTTTGAAGGTTAAAATCTGGAGGTGTATTTTGTTTCATTAGTTAATGTTTCCTGGTTTCTTTGTGTGACATGTTACTTTGTGTTGAATTCTATACATTTTAAAACATAGCCAACTCTTCTAGTCTTTACAAACTTGTCTTCCTACAGGAAAGACCTTCCCCAAGAGGCACACTAGAGATTCTGAGGGCCTCCCAAACCTTTTCAGTGGATGCATGTTTTCTAGACTTTTGCATGTAAATTTCAATAGAGATTTTTGCCAGTTTCTTTTTTCAACAACTCATAATCTCTTGCTCCCTCTGCTGTGTGTCTATGGCTCTGCAGGTTCTCTGTATCTGATGCCAACTGCTCAGCTTTTTTGTTCTCAGTGGTCCCCCAGGCCATATCTAATCAGCTTTCTCACACAGGCAAGACAGAAACTATTTCCTTGGGCAGCCACCTTAGAAGCCAGAATTTTAAACACATGTTCCATCTCTTTCCCTCCTCATATAGAAGCTAGGACTTGGGAGTTTCCTTCCAATAGTACTGTGATGTGAAGGGGGATGAACTCTGACTAATAATCATCACCATTTTACCTACTGGTTTTGATGCATCTGGTTTTGTACTTTCATGGGGTTCAAGAGCCTTTTAACTGGCTTCTGAATATTTTTCCAAAGGGAATTGGTCCATATATTATTGTTGAATTGGTGTCTTCATTGGGTAACAACAGTCTAGGACTTCATATTTTGCCATCTTCCTATCCAGATTTCAATTTTCTAATTATCTTAAGAGTAACAAAGTAGAAAATAACCTCATATAACATTGTCTGTAACAAAAAAATTAATATTTAAATCTTATATTATTTATTACTACATTACAAATTACCACAAAACGAAGTGGTTTACAATAATTACGTTTACTATCTCAGAATTTCCACAGGCTAGGAACCTGGGCATGCCACATCTGGGTCATTTAGCTGCAGTTTTTATCACAAAACTGTACTCAAGGTATTAGACTAGGGCTTCAGACATCTCAAAGCTTGTCTAGGGAATGATCTGCTTCCAAGCTCACTGGTTGTTGGATGGATTCGGTTCTTCATGGGCTGTTGAGCTGAGGATCCAAGTCTCTTTCTTGATGTTGACTGGAGGCTACCCTTAGTTTCTTGCCTTACAAGCGCCTCCATAAAAGCTGCTCACATAATAGCAGCTGACTTTGTTAAATTGAACAAGTGAGTGAGCAAAAGAGTGTGCAAGCAAGTCAGAAATCACAGTATTTAGTTACTTAATCCTGGAAGTGATATCCATTATTTTGCCATATTCTATTTGTTATTAGCAAGTCACCATGTCCTTTCTATACTCAGGAGGGGATTATTCAAAGGTGTAAATAATAGCAGGTGGAGATCATGGTGGCCATCTTAAAAGCTGTCTACCACAGAACTTGTCTAGTTATTTTGGATTATCTAAACAATATCAAAGAGAATTATATGACGCATTAGTTGTGCTATTGCAAAGTTTGTATGATATTGAATTATTTATTCACACTGAGGCTTACACTGTTCCTGTGCAAAATGGAGGTAATGATGCCTAACTCATAGGGGTACATACCATACCTCGGAAAGCTTTTAAATTTTAAAGCATCATACAAATGACTGATGGCTATGGCTAATATGCTATGTACTTACCTGGGTTTCATGATAGAGTAGAGTGCTGGAATGACTACCTGATACACAGTATTTGATAAATAAATGTGTGTCAAATATAGAAAAGTAAAGTAAAAATGTTAAATAAGAACAAAACATACATACTCTTTAGTTAATAACTATGTAGGAAACCATGGGATGAGTGTGTGAACCTGCAAGTGGTTCTGTTTAACTATATTGTATAGTGAGTAAAGGGCAATGTCAGAGGCAAGGTCAGGAATGTACTTTGGGATCTTAATGTCTGGCCAGGTTGTCTGGGATTTTTTTCAGTGAAAAAGAAGAAGGGAACTTTTAAAGGTTTTTGAACAAAGTAATTGTGTAATTTAGGCAAATTTATCATATTTACTGTGTTAATCATACATTAAACCTATTACCACATTACTATGAGTATATATAGGTTCCAATTTCAGAAGAGTTTTATTTTCATATAGTATTGTTTGATTGAGACTGCAGCAGAACAAGACTGTGTTTGCAAAGCAGCATAGTATAATCCATAATTGACTTTGATAGGCAAACTATAGAATTAGAGCCAGAAACTAGATTAATAAAAAAAGAAAAACTTCACCCAGTGCTAAATAATATTACATTTACCAAGAATGTATTATTTCCCAGGTATTAATTGAAGCACTTTACATGATTACATAATTTTATCTTCATAACAGTCCTATTAGTCCTATATTTTTATTTTCTCCATTTTACAGATCAGAAAATTGAGATGCAGATAGTTTCAATACCTTTTCTCATATCATATAACTAATATATTGAGAACACCGGAAGGGAGCTTGTCGTTTGGTTCTAGAACCATACCACTAAAGATCCCATTTTCAAACCAGGAGTATCTCATCCCACTATTAGAGGGAGACTGATGAAAATTTAGAACCTCAGCCTTCACTCTGAAAAGATCCTCAGGCAAATTGCAGGCCAAATTTGAGCCCATGCCCTTAACTGTTTTGTTACGTTATAGAACAAATTCAAAAGAAACAACACTTATTTTGGAGGGTAAAAGATACCTGACACTTGTCATCAAGTTACTTGAAGAAATATCTTGTCCCTTTGGACCATGTGGCTGAAGTTTACCTAGAGCATTAGTAATGTGATTTTACTTACAAATCATTCTCCTCCCCTATACACACACCTTATTTGAACCTTTGGTTTATTTTACTTTAAAGCAAGACATATGTGATAAATGATGTTTTGTGACCCAGGCAGGGATATGTGTATGATAGTGCCTTGTGAAATGTTAAATAACTAAGATTTATAAAATGTAAAAATATGAATAATAATTAAGGCTTAGTTAACCTATTCTGCAAATTACTGATGATGAACCTGAAGTTCCAAAGGGGAAAAGTCCCTCCTTAAAGTCATGGTTAAGTGGTGGTATACTGTCCGGAAGTCTCAGACTACAGTGTCATCAGTACCCTTCTGAAAACATCAGGGGAAGGGGAATGATATAAAACAATACTCAGGACAAGATTCAGACAGTAGAAATTGAGGTACTACAGTACTGCATCTTTTGGTTTGGTGTGTATTTTTTGGGGGGCTGGACTTAGTATATATTTTCTTGGACTAGACAATGAGAGATGATTTTAGTGAGATACAATAATTGGAATTGTAGGATACATACCTCTCTATATATATACCTATATCATTCATGTATTTATTTGTTCACAGAATAAACTTTGAGTTCCTACAAGTGACATGCATTACAGCACATTTGAGTTTGAAATGATTTTAAGGCAGGTGAGCTGACATGGGTATCAAATAAGCAGTTGCATTTATGGAATGGAGATGAGAATTTGAAACTGAACAACATATGAAACCATGGTTATGGATTATATTATGCATTAGTATATAAGGCTATGCAGGGTGATAAGGCAAACACCTGTTGATTGACACCTGGGAAACAGCAATATTTAAGAAGTGGAAGATTAGGTGATCGTAGATATAACTGAGAAGAACCATCCAGAAAGGAGGAAAATTAGCAGAGAGAAGTGCTACAGGAGTCAATGATGAAGAAATATTTTAAGGTGAAAAGTGTAGGCAAACATCCAAAATGCTCGTGAGAGTCAGGTAATAAAAAGATTAAATATCAATTTGATTTTACAAAACAAAATGTTGGTTACCTTGGAGGAAATAATTTCTGAGGAATGACAGATACAGAAGGAATGCATGGGAGATCAAGTAGATTTGTTAAGAAGATAGAGAGGGTAGCAGCTAGAGAGAGATTCCCAAAAAGAATTTGTTTTTAAGTTTGTGAGATTAGGGAAATTTGGGCAAATACGTATGCTAAAGGGAAAAATCCTATCAGAAAGAAGTTGACAATTGTTAATGATGGTAAAATTCAAGCCATGCCTGCCTGTCTACCCAAATTTCCATCTTGGATTAAAAATGGATTTAGGCATTTTACCTGAAATTGGGACAAGTGATGATTCCTAGTGAAAGAAAGTGTCAGCCAGAATGGGGAAAGGAGTGGATGGGAAGTGAGAGGCATCTCAAACTGTGATAATTTGAAGAGACTTGTTTCAATAGTGAGCCGGCCGTGTTGGGTCATCCAAGGGACTTTTAAAAGTTAGATGTCTAAGCCTTATAAAGGAAGGAATTCCTGATGCAGGCTATGATATAGATGAACCTTTAGGACATTATGCTAAGTTAAATAAGTCAGTCACAAAAAGACAAACACAAATGAGCTCACTTATGTGATGTGTGTAGTCAAATTAGCAGAAACAAAGCAGAATGGTGGTAGCTAGGAGCTAGTGGGAGGGGCAAATGGGGAGTTGTTTAATGGGTATATAAGGTTCAGTTGTGCAAGATAAACATTCTGGAGGTTGGTTGCACAACACTATTGATCTGTACGTTTAAAATTAGTCAAGATGGCAAATTTCATGCTATGTGCATTTTATTAGAATTTTAAAAGAAGTTAAATGTCTAAATGTAGGCTTCCACTGGAACCTTTTTGGAAGACAATCCCTATTTTTTTTTTTTTTTTTTGAGATGGAGTCTCACTGTGTCACCCAGGCTGGAATGCAGTGGCGCAATCTCGGCTCACTGCAAGCTCCACCTCCTGGGTTCAAACAGTTCTCCTGCCTCAGCCTCCCAGGCAGCTGGGACTACAGGTGCATGCCAGCATGCCCGGCTAATTTTTGTATTTTTAGAAGAGACGGGGTTTCACCATGTTGGCCAGGATGGTCTCAACCTCCTGACCTGATAATCTGCCTGCTTCGGCCTCCAAAGAATGAGCCACTGCGCCCGGCCTGACAATCTCAATTTTTTTTTTTACAGTGGAGAGGAAGCTTTCATTTCCCCATGTTGGGAAAGAGTATGAGGTTTACCTCTTCTTGTGTAGAAAGGGAATAAATTAGTAACTGAAACAATTAATGCATGAAAATTATGTCCCATGTACATATACAGTGGTAGCTATGAAGAGTTCTTAGCAAAAGCAGACAATGTAAGCAAATCCAAAAGAACAATATGCTTATAAATATATTTGTCTTCATCTATAGTTTTAAAAGTTCAAACTAAAACAGTAAAAAAAATTAGAACCTATAAAATACAGATAGATTAGAATAAAGAAAAAAGCTTAGCTGATGAGGCTGTGGTTAAACTATATCATGATTGGAAAAGTAAGTGGATGTTATTAGTTTACCATTTCTGGAAGATAATATAGCTATAAATCAAAATCTTTTAAAGATTTATACTTTGACATTCTAAGTTCAAGGATATATATATGAATTCGTATATATTTATATTAAGGAAAACTATATTAATAGGGATATTCCTCAGTGCTATAAACCATATTTTACAGATTGAGTACCTTTATAAAACATATAATAAGAGAATGACTAAATTACTATGAATAATGGATTATCATGCAAACATCAGATATAACTTTCTAAGAATGTTTAATGGCATTGGAAATTCTTATGATACAATGTTCAGTGAAAAAATGTGTGTGTCAATTCATCGATTAGTCTTTCTGTCCACTCATCCATCTCTCCTTTCATCTAGCTAACTTTGTTAGTCATTGGCTATTATATATGTGGTTTCATATAAACACAGAAAATACAGCCAACAAAATATTAAAAAAATCTTTAGATGATTATTTCCCAAGTTGTGAAAAAAATGTGTATTTTTCAAATTTTAGACAATTGGAAGCATTTCTTTGAATAAAAAGAAATGTTTATTTTTAAAAGTTTCAAGTAGCAAGTAATTATAATGTGTGAGGGATTATTGACAAGGACCGCTTCAGTTATGACTTTTATCAGACATATATATTTGACTGTCTCCTGTGAATATACCTTTTATTATTACTGAGAAATTGATGTCAAATTAGAATATTAGTTGGAACACAAAGGATTTTATGTAGCTTTATTTGGTTTTACAAACTTGGACAGATTAATGAAATAAGTAAGCCACAATTGTTCTTAGATTATTAGAGGTTGACTCAAACCATATTGTTATCAAGGGAAACAATAAACTCATCATTCCTATTTTATGTCCTGCATGGAAAACTATAGAGATTAAAGCTATTAAGTATAGAGCCTTATATTATGACTTATAATGGCAACACATCTTCCCCTCTAGATGTCTGTATCTTTAGTGAGGGAAAGAGGGAGGTCTTTTCATACTGTATACATTTAGCAGATGGGACATTAAATAAATCTCATTGTATAGGGTGACAGAATGGAGCTTTTATGTGTTTAATACACGTAAGCTCTAAAAAATTCTGTCTTTCGTTGAAAAAAACAAAAACACCTATTCATTGTTGCAATGGTAGCATCATTGACAGTGATGGATTCGAAAGTTTCTTAGAGTGTTCTTTAGCAAGTAGAAGTTAATGTAGAGCTATTTCTGACAAATGTTTCACTATTGTTGCCAATAAATAAATATGTCAGTTACATGAGCTACTAAGGAGGATACTGTTTCTTTGAAATTTTGCATTTTAAAAAAAGTGATGGACTAGGGGTCAGGAAAGGATTCTCCAATCCTGACCATAATACCAAGTTCCTCTGTGACACTAGGCAAGTCACTTAAGTTATTTTGCCCTAAGTGTCCATATTTCTAATAATTCTTTTTAGGACTAAATGAACTAATGTTCAAGGTTCTTTAATATACTGAGGAGTATATATAAGAACAAGGTGTTTAGTGATAATAATTAACCTACATTTTGTTTAGAAATGAGTTGATTACTATATGGACCAGTAAAAAAAACATGAGAAATAAAGTAGTATAGCATCCCAGTCCCTCCCTGCCCCAGCACCACTTTGCTTTTAATTCTAGCATGAATGTGGAAAAATTTATTCTTATTATGCCTAAACATGCTTTTATAGAAAAAATGACCAGTATTGTATCTTTATCAATAGAAGATATAGAAGATGCTCATTCAGTACTTATCAGTGCTTTGAGAAAGTGAATTTGGCCATGTCATTACTGATAGATGGAAGTGATGAAATGTTAAAGACAGAAAACCCCAGGTAGGAGGCTACTGACATAGTCTATTTGTGAAATAATAAATACTTATATCAGGCATGGTGGTATGTGCCTATAGTCCCAACTATTAGGGAAGCTGAGGCAGGAGGATTGCCTGAGCCCAGGAGTTTGACTCCAACCTGGGCAACAAAGTGAGATAAGTCATCTCTTTACAAATCATCTCTTTAAAAAACAGTAAAAAAATGGTTTACATGTTGCTAGATAATTTACCACAATAAATTCAATCAATACATGTTTGTTGAAATTCAATGTATATGGCATTAGACTAATGGTGGTTCTTACCATTCTGAGAAGATCTGAACTATCAAGTGTTACGGATGGATTGTCTTGACTACAAGTTGTCCAGGTTTTTGGCATTTTGAACAGAGAAATGGACAAAATGCACAAACAAAGCAATGAAAGAATGAAGCAAGGAAAACACTGATTTACTGAAATGAACGTACACTCCACAGAGTGGGAGCAGGCTCCAGCAAGTGACTCAAGAATGCTGGTTACTTTATTTTCTGGGGCTTAAATACTCTCTAGAGGTTTCCCATTGTTTACTTGGTTACAACTGATGTAAATGAATAGTGACCTGTGACCAGTCTCATTGGTTGTGGAAGGTGACAAATCAGAGGCTGAAGTGAAGTTACAAAGTTACACCCTCTGCAGACATCTGATTGGTTGCTGGAAGGGACCAATCAGAGACACTTTCCATTTTTCATCTGCTACACAGAAAGAGGTGGGTGGTTGCAAATGGAGTAGCCCCTGATCCTTTTGTTACTTGGGCATGGAAAATTGGGGTTTTCCTTTTGATTCAGTTCTAGGAAGTCAGCACAAATCAACCTTAGGTTCCCCTGCCTCCAGACCTTATTCTCCTGCCTCATTTCTCCCCTGAGGAATGGGATACCCTTTGATTTTTATGGGAGTCAGAGGGACCAATGGTCTTTCTTCTGTAACTGCTTCGTGCCGACTTGTGGCACACTCCCTACCTACTGGGGATCAAGGGACTCTCATCATGCTCTGTCTAGTGGAGACAGGGTAGCTTCTTGATGGCCAGCAGTGGTGCCTTCACCTGGAACTGGCTGGAAACCTTGTCACATGATCATCTGAAACTTGATGGTCTCTAGGCAAGAGGAAATGAATACAACCACCCAGAGGTATTTTTGTACCAGGGAACCAAAGGGCATCTAGATGTCTCAGGATTAGTACAGTCTTCCCAAGGGAAAATGTGAACCCAGCTACTGGGCTTACCTTGACAGTACTTACACTGTATATCCTTTAAAGTGCCCTTAACTAGGCATAGTTTCCATGAAAACTATACTGGTTTTTTATATGATACAGTTTGGGTAACTTCATAACTTACATGATCATGTAGGACGTTAATCTCTAGGGTGTAGTTACATTGATGACTTTTCAAGGTTCCAAGGGCCTGACCAAAATGTCAGCTTCTCTTGATACAAAGTGGTACTTGGAATTTTAGCTCTGTATACATTGATACTGGGTCCCAAATGGGTTTTGGTGTGGATGAAATTCTAGAAAGGTTTCTCTGATAGGAGTGGAAAAGTTTCACTGCTTGTGCTGTCATTGTAGGGCATCTTTTTCAAGAGCCCAAGATAGAGCTGGGATTGGGATGGCAGTGTATTTGGATGATAATGGAGATAAACAAACTTGACAGTCCTTTGCCCAAGCTGGACTGGTCCTACTTAACAGTCTTTGTGTTAAATTTAAAGATCTTAAATACCCAGAATCCATTAATTGCCCGAGGGGAAAAGTGAAACTCTGTTGTAAAATTAAGCTGATTCCCAGTATGCATGGTCCCAGTGTACACAGGCTGTGGCTAACCATTATGAGACCAAAAATACTTACCTGTTATTGTGTTCTATAGAATGGAAACTTCATGGGTGGATGCCTATGCTGTCAGTAATGTTTGTTATAAAAATGAAATAAAACATGTTGCTTAATTATTACAAAGGAAATGATTCCATCCATTTAGAAAAAGCAATTAAGTTGTAAAACTTTAAAAATGTCTACTATTATCCAGATTACAGTAACCATGAAACAAAGACACCAAGGAAAGTTGGTAGGCATTAACTTATCTTTTTGCTGTCTTTTGAACAGGTACTTAAGGTCTTCCACAGGTTCACATGTGTTGTGACTAATGGGTGCTTCAGATTCCAGGTCTCAGGCTTCAGGTATGACAGGCTTGACCCTGGAAAGATGTGTTCAACTGTCTAATGTTAGTATTTTGACTGTAGAAGACATGGCCAGCACCACTGAAAATGGTCCCTTCCATCTGGGTTGTCATTGTTCAGCAGTTGATCTGTCCTTCCATGTTTTAACAAGTACCTTATCTCCTGGCCTGATTTTGGGTTGCTGCTTCGTTTCCAGTGTGTGGAGCTTTTGAGTTACAAAATTTTGAAAAGCCTGCTGAAATTGTTCTAGGTTAGTTGGATATTTTATTAGAGTGTCCGGGTCAGTAATTAGGTCACTAGTTTAAAATGGCATTTTGTATAAGATTTCATATGGGCTAATATTAATTTTTCCTTTGGGGGTATTATGGATTTTTAAGAGGGCTATGGGCAGCAAATAACATATGGGCCCAAATAACCTTGGGCAGTATGGCCATTTTCACGATATTGATTCTTCCTATCCATGAGCATGGTATGTTCTTCCATTTGTTTGTGTCCTCTTT
>NW_012117988.1:1843105-1891321 GCF_000951035.1 Colobus angolensis palliatus | reverse complement strand
AATTTCTTTTACAATTACTTTTTAAGAAACATTCAACCACTTGTTCAAACCTTTAGATTTTCCTCTCACTTAAATTGGTTAACCTTCTAAACTTAGGTAAGAATTCCATATTCCTATGCTTCTTACCAAAAGTGCATTCTAATTATTTTTACACAAATCCTTTTCATGACTTACAAAGACCATATCCACCATGCTTGGACTTTGTTACTTGTTCTAAACATCCCTCTTTTTAAACAACCAGTTATTTCATTTTAGGATAAGAATTAACCATACAAGATTTTTTTCTCATACAAAACCACCATCTCTACAACCTTCCCTGCCAAAAACACATCTTCATGTGTACTTCTTCACATCTCTTTCCCCTATTTACTGGTTCCTTATTATTTTGTTTCATAAATAACCCCCTTTTAAAGTCCATAATTTGACTTAACTTTTGTGAACTACACAAAATCATTTTCTTTCTTACCAATCACACATCTTTTTTGGCACATTCATGTACAGAACCATGAACTAGAGTTCTTATCCTTAGTAACGTTAAATTTTACTGAAGCCCTAAAAAGCAAGAATCTCTGAACTATCAGATATGAGCATTTTTTAGTTGAGAAGAGTTCTATAATTTTTAGAAACATATTTCTCCATATCATAACCCTTTCTTAATTGGAAATGACCTAGATAGCCAATGAGCATCAAAAATAATTTTTAAGATTTTAAATTACAAAGGAAATTATTTTAAACATTTATCCCATTTACGTGTACTCATTTTTGCATTTTAACAGTTTATCTAGATTACTTTTGAAAACTCAGATATGAGACACTATCATTTAAGGTTTCTTATTTCCTTGTAATAGTTTTTTTTAAAATAGCCAGTGACCATCACATGCTCATCTAAATAAGAGCCTCAAAAGTAAATACATAGGTATTTTGGCTGATACCTCAGAAGACTCAGCTAACAACCTTAAATTAGTCTCATTTGTCAAAGAAGGCACACAAACCAAAATGATTTTGTTTTTGCTGGGTTAATGGCTTTATAACCTTCTATGCCAAACACTGATGTCTCACGGTATCTAGCAAAGGCAAATATTAAACCTAGACAAAAATATATGCTGACAATTCTGAAGACATTTCTTTTTAAATTTACCAATAATTTTATAGCCAACTTATTTAGTAAAAAGTTATACTTAATTCACATGAACTTGAAAATTGCTTACACTTACTTATTGAGTGCTCTTTTAGTTATAAGCCAGTTTGGTAGACACAACATATAACAATAAGTGTACATGAAAATAAACACATCTAGACATACACACACACACACAAAGATCCGATAGCCTTTACCTTGGCACTCCAGCCATGAGATAGCAATACAAGCTCACTGGTTTTACATGGTTACAATTTGCTTGTCCCAGTGGGTAATCCAATGAAAGCTGTGAACCAAAATTTTGGGTAAAGCAGTTTCCATGACAGTTTGATTTTTAAACTCCAAAGAACATTCGGGCCAGACAGCACCAAAGGAGAGTGTTACATGCTAACCAGGCCAGACCCTGATTAGAAAAGCAGTACAAAAGCCTGTATACATGCAACTGCATCCCACATTCCCATTCAACAGCAAACTCCAGATTCAAAATAATATTGTGGACAAACAGTATTTCAAAAGAATATCAATTGTTTCCTCCTTAGGTTATCGGGGTCAAATTGATTCCAGTGGTTGAGGATGCAGCCAAGTGGGGAGTCAGGTGGAATAGATGCAATGTTTCTCATAGTGATCTGCAAGAAAGAGAAAATTCTAAGGAAGGCTTAGTACTAGACCTCAGAACCTCCACCTAGGGCATCCCCTTTGGAGATGTTAAGGTCTGGAGTTGGATCACTGAGGGTGTCTCCCTTTGGTGTCTAATCTTAGTGTGTTAGACATCTCTTACCTTAAGTGGGCACTGGTGCCACTTTGTATGTTTTCCCTCCAGAGGCAATGGCCTACTGTGAGCTTTTCTTTTGTCCCTGGATGAAGATCTTGACTTATAGCATCCTTATAATTTGATAAAGCCATGCTTTCCCATGCTTCCCCTTCCACTAGAGTGACGGCCATGAGCTTTAGTCATAGGAATTGGGTGTGTTTCTTTGAACTTAGCCAATTGAAAAGACTGAGTAGGAGAAGGGAGGTCAAATAGCTTAAGAGACATTATCTTTTGCCATTATGGTTAACTCTATAGGATAATTTAGCATAAGGAAAGAGGGTTTAATTCGCCTGAAACACATGCGAGTTCACCGTGGACAAGTTGCCACTGCCAATTGCATCACATGTAGGGATCAGGGACTATAACCAGGAAAGACAGAAAAGAGTCCTTCCCCTTTCCATGCAGGGCAGTTGTCCTCATTCACTTTGTGGCCTTCAGGTAATACCAGAGAGTGGCTCCAACCAGTTGCCCTCAATTACCAAAGATCTGCTAGGAAACAGCTGCTGAAAGACTGAAAAAGAAAAAAGGAAAAGGACTCATGTCCCTCACCCAAACCCGATGATGATGGTCAGGTGCCTCCACATGAAAATCTTTCATTTCACTGCAGAGTAGCGCTGGCCAAAAACCTGCTGTAGCCTCCATGCTTAGGTGCTGTCCACTGAGGGTCCCAAATTGGAAAGAGAAAAAGAGAAAAGAGTTCCTCTCTATAGAGCAGAGAGAAAAAGGGAAAACAAAAAGAAAAGCAAAATGAATACCAAACTCTGGGCTTACCTCCTGGCTGGCTCACCAAAATATGTTACCAGTGAAGCGTCTTGACTACACATCATCCAGGCTCTTGGTATTTTGAACAAAGAATTGGAGAAAATGCACAAACAAAGCAATGAAAAAGTGAAGCAATGAAAACACAGATTTCAAAGTACATGCCACAGAGTGGGAACATACTTGAGCAAGTGGCTCAAGAGCATTGGTTACAGAATTTTCTGAGGTTTAAATACTCTCTAGAGGTTTCCCGTTGGTTACTTGGTTATACCCTATGTAAATGAAGTAGTGGCCCAAGACCAATCTGATTGGTCATGGAAGGTGACCAATCAGAGGCTGAGGTGAAGTAACAAAAATACACCTCTATGCAAATGAAGACTAGGCCCATGACCAGTCTGTTTTGGTTCTGGGAGGGGACCAATCAAAGGTACTTCCCATTTTTTCATCTGCTACACAGAAAGGGGTGGGGCCAGGTACAAAGGGAGTAGCCTCTGATCCTTTTGTTACTTGGGCTTGGAAAGTTGAGGTTTTCCT
Source organism: Colobus angolensis palliatus (assembly GCF_000951035.1). NCBI lineage: Eukaryota > Metazoa > Chordata > Mammalia > Primates > Cercopithecidae > Colobus > Colobus angolensis. The sequence continues at coordinate 1,888,079 of NW_012117988.1, read as the reverse complement.
TTTGATTCAGTTCTAGGAAGTCAGTGAAAATCAGCCTTAAGTTCCTTGCCACCAGACCCTGTTCTCCTGCCTCAGAAGAAGTGCAAAATCTTTTATTTCCAGCAGCTTTCAGTTTGAAGAAGCACTTACATAATTGCCAAGTTCTGTGTTTTTTCTTTCCCCGTTTCCCATACTGTCTAAGCCACAGTTAGATGACCATTAAGCCTTATATAAATCATGAAAACACAAAGATTCTGAGAATATAGAAATACCTGCAAAAGAAATAGCACATATGATACTACTTGAACTATTTATATGGTATCTAAGATCAATGTATTTGCATGTACATATTTTTAAACGAAGGAAATATTTTATAAATATTTGTATTGAGATTAATTTCATTAAGTACCCCCAAAAGCTTACTTAGCCTCATAAGGTTACATTTATTATTTTTGTGTGTCACACACTGCTATACAGGCTTTATTTACAATATGTTACATGAACCTTATTGTAGTGATGGGGAAACTCAGATCTAGGAAGGCTAAGTGACATTTTCAGGGTCACACATCTGGTTAGTGGCAGAGCCATAATTTAAATCAGAGGATCTGACACTTAACCATATTGTTCTGGTTACTTAATTATATATTTTTTTCTTATGATTTTCTTTTGAAACTATTTTCCCCCTAAGTATTTATTAGCAACATAATTGCGGTTGGTTGATTGATAGATTGAAAGAGCCCAAGGGCATGGGATGAGAAGGGAGGGATTATTTTCAAAAGAGGTAAAGTAGTTCCAAAAATAATGGTGTACCTCAAATAATTTCATTTAAACAGATTTCTAATAGTATGTTATATTTGGCTTTTACCATTTAAATCAGAAATAATTGAATCAGACAAATAAATGCTTTTTATTTGTTCAAAGGCTGGTGAGATTGATTTTTATATTTTGCTTGATTGGTTATAAGTAAATATGAATAAAAATCCCTTCTGTTACCACATTTAGAATGAACATCTCAAAATAAGCTTTGGCAGTAGTTTTACTAGTTCTAAAACAAACCATGTGTTCATGACATGTGTGCATTAAATGTACTAAAGATACTTTATTAATTTTACATTAATCTGCATTCATTTAGTCTTCCACACTTTAGTGATTTATTTTCACTTATTAACTATAAGAAATTTCACACAATGTTAAATTGTTGATAAGTGTTATATTTATTGGTTGTTCTCACTGTAGCTGTACATCATTTCACCTGTAATCAAAACCAGTAAGATTGAACAGTAACACATATTCAAATAAATATATATAAATATTTGTGTTAGCACCTTAGCTGTGGATTTATCAAATTTTGTCACGGAATGACTTATTCTAAACTAGTCTAATATTTAATTCATTATTAAACTATGATTTATATATGTATGTATATATATTTTTAAAATTTTACTTGGAGTTCTGGGATACATGTGCAGAACGTGCAGGTTTGTTACATAGGTATACATGTGCCATGGTAGATTGCTGCACCTATCAACACGTCATCTAGGTTTTAAGCCCCATATGCATTAGGTATTTGTCCTAATGCTCTTCCTCCACTTGACCCCAGCCCCTGTCAAGTCTTGGTGTGTGATATTCCCCTCCCTGTGTCCATTTGTTCTCACTGTTCAACTCTGACTTATGAGTAAGAACATGTGTTGTTTGGTTTTATGTTCCTGTGTTAGTTTGCTGAGAATGATGGTTTTCCAGCTTCATCCATGTCCCTGCAAAGGACATGAACTCATTCTTTTTTATGGCTGCATAGTATTCGAGGGTGTATATGTGCCACATTTTCTTTATCCAGTCTATCATTGATGGGCATTTGGGTTGGTTCCAAGTCTTTGCTATTGTACATACTGCTGCAGTAAACATATGTGTGCATGTGTCTTTATAGTAGAATGATTTATAATCAGTTGGGTATATATCCAGTAATGGGATTGCTCGGTCAAATGATATCTCTGGTTCTAGATCCTTAGGGAATCGCTACACTGTCTTCCACAGTGATTGAACTAATTTACACTCCCAAAAACAGTGTAAAAGTGTTCCTATTTCTCCACATCCTCTCTAGCATCTGTTTCCTGACTTTTTAATGATCGCCATTCTAACTGGCATGAGATGGTATCTCATTGTGGTTTTGATTTGCATTTATCTAATGAATGGTGTGCAGTGACAGTGAACTTATTTTCATGTTTGTTGGCCACATAAATATCTTCTTTTGAGTATTATCTGTTCATATCCTTCATCCTCTTTTTGATGGGTTTATTTTTTGTGAATTTGTTTAAGTTTTTGTAGATTCTGGATATTAGGCCTTTGTCAGATGGATAAATTGCAAAACTTTTCTCCCATTCTATATGTTGCCTGTTCACTCTGATGATAGTTTCTTTTGTTGTGCAGAAGCTCTTTAGTTTAATTAGATCTAATTTGTAAATTTTGGCTTTTGTCACCATTGCTTTTGGTGTTTCAGTCATGAAGTCATTGCCCATGCTTGTGTCCTGAATGGTATTGCCTAGGTTTTCTTCTAGGGTTTTTATGGTTTTAGATTTTACACTTAAGTGTTTAATCCATCTTGAGTTAATTTTGTATAAGGTGTAGGGAAGGGGTCCAGTTTCAGTTTTCTGCATATGGCTAGTCAGTTTTCCCAGCACCATTTATTTAATAGGGAATCCTTTCCCCATTGCTTGTTTTTGTCAGGTTTGTCACAGATCAGACGGTTGTAGGTGTGTGCTTTTATTTCTGAGGCCTCTGTTCTGTTCCATTGGTCTATATATCTGTTTTGGTAGCAGTACCATGCTGTTTTGGTTACTGTAGCCTTGTAGTACAGTTTGAAGTCAGGTAGCATGATGTCTCCAGCTTTGTTGTTTAGCTAATATGACTTTGTGTGAAATAGAAATTGGGTCTTTAAAAATATTTTATTTAAATATGGCTATTTTTTTCTTGATCAAGAACAACAATACATGTATCTCATTTATGTTCCTATTTGAAACAGAACACAAGATAATAGAACCTTACTTTAATTTTAGGGAAAATGGTTAATATTTGTTTTGAATTTTATAAATATTTAAGTCTTATTAGTTTTATGTTCATTGTTATTGTATTGGAGTTAACTGCTATGAATGCATTGTGGAATAAAACATGAAATAATAGGATGTTAAAATATAAATTTGTTTTACATTCTTCGTATGTCTTAAATCGGAAATATAGATTTGTAAAAATATACTATTTAAGACTTTTGATAATGAATTTGTCAGCCTGAGAGTCTTGTTTACCTCTTCACTATCTAGGATTTTTTTTTTTTTAGCTAATAGGATTCGGGATAGGAATAGTTTATTTAAAAACTTATTAAAGCCTTAGGGTAGAACATAATTCCTTAGCTTATTTTGAGCTGGAAGTTACATTTGAAATAATATTCCTAGCTTCTCTAATTTTGATATTTTACTGCTTTGAACTAGTGTCAGTGTGTGGAGCGTTCTTTTGTCCATGAATATTCGCATGTTTATTGTTGATACTCATTTGGTGTTTATCTAAATGTATAGAAAGAAAGTAGCAGGTAATGCTTAACCTCTCTGTGATGTCCTAGGGAATATATATGAGTTCTTAGGTTGATTCTAGTTGTCTCTTTCATTGGCTGTAAATTAAAAACTGGTGTAGTCTAGTGAGAAATTACGAATTTAGCCTACGTTGCCTTCTCCTGTCCTGTGAACCCTAACTGTCCCATTCTGTCCTGTATGGGGTTGAATGACTGTATACTGCAAGCGATTGCTGATTAAAGTGTGGCCCATGGAGAAGCAGCATGAGTTTCGCTTGGAAATGAATTATAAATGCATATTCTCAGGACCTACCCCCAGGACTGCTGAATGCAAATGTACATTTTAACAAGATCTGTAGGTGGTTTGTACGTACCTTTAAATTTGAGATACACTGGGCTATTACTGAATAGGTCATTTATGTCCCAGGACATGACACAAAATTAATGCCACTTATATATTTGTTGATTGACCTACCACAGTCAGAACATTTGTATTGTGTTGAACCTAAGCCGTTTGGTCATAGTATATGGACAGAGATGAATGACAGCACTTTCTCCGTCTCCTTTGTGTTTTCCTATCATTTCTATCTTATTACTTATTTCCAAGCAGACAAAGTCACCTTTGAAATTTTCTCCAAGTGAACAAGAAAAATGTAGATTTTAAAAAGATCTGAGGCCATTTAATCTTCAAGAACACTAAATAAAGAGATTATGATCTTTTTAACTTACATGATTGCATCTTAGTAAATGCTTAGAAAAGCATATTTGATGAAATGTTACAGATTTTATTAGAACGTGATGCCATCTTACACATTTCACTTTCTGCCTTATAAGGCAATGAATTACCTCATGAAGTACCATTGAGTTGAATTGTATAGTCTTACTGGAGCCCATGCCTCAAATGAAGTCAGTGCATGTTTTTTATTTTGACTAAGATCTGCACAAGCAGGCACAATGTGATTTGTATTTTATCTCTCAGAGTAAAAGGTACTGTATACTCTACTTCATTAGAGGTATTACCTTTATGAAGTGTCTCAAAATGTATTGAACCAATGAGATTTTTTTTCCTTGAATTGTTTAAATTATTGAACATATGTATTTAGTTTCTCCTGCTATAGGAATGAATTGATGTCATTATAACTAATGAGTATTTTTAATTTATTTTCTTTTAAATTATTCTTTTCGTGGAGTTTGTAATTTGTTAGTTTTGCTTAAGAGAAAGGTATTTTTCTTTTTCTAAAAAACAGTAGTATAGAAACGTTGACCCTCCTCTATCATCAGTTTCTACCCTTAAGTTTCCATTTTAAACTCTCTTCTGATATTTATTTCGTATCCAAATAATATGCATAAACTTCCCTGTCCTCACCAATTACATTCACAATAAAATTAAATAAGATTTTTTATTGGACTTTGACAAGTTGGGATACTCTCTTAATCTCTGCTTATCAGAGATCCCAAATATCTCCACAAAGGAAAAATTAATCACACATAAAGCGAAGGATCAAAATGTCATTTGACTCCTAAATAGCTAGAAGGGAAGCTGGAGTGAAATAGTAACTTTGATGCCGTTCTGAGAGATGTCATGACACTGTGGCTCATGTGGGTTTTCTTTTGTTGTTGATCATATGGACTCCTCCTCTCTGGAGAGTCTTGCTCTTAATTTCTGATAAATTTTATATTATCCCTTTGCTATTACTATTTCCTTTTTCTCTAATGTTTTAAAGCTCCTATCAGTTGTGGTTTGGGTTTTATGTTTTTATCTTCTAGTTTATTTAATTGGGGACAAATTTGCAAATGGAAAAATTGACACAAAATGTTTTATAATTTCAAATTTATCCCCTGTGTGAATGTTTGCTTTGGCGTAAGTTTATCTGCTTGGATAATGAGACAATTTAGAAGAATGTGAGAGCTTTTGCTTAATTCATTTTTTTCTGACTTCATTGCTGAAAAATATAGCATTTGCAGGGATATGTATAATTCTCCTGGGAATTTTAAAATAAGTGTTATTATATAATTTTGGCAGCATACAAACTTACTGATTATAAATATTTGTATGACTCACTTCAGAGCAACACACAGTTTGACTTACTGTATATTGAACTTGCAATATTTGAGCCTCAGCTCATCTGTAAGTCAATAAATCTAATTCCCAGCTGCTTCAAACATCTTTATATTTCCAAAAATTTTGTTGTAAACCTCTGGATTTCTGGCAACAATGTTTAAGTTATTGCCAAATCTAAGTGATTAAGGATATGTATTGACCTTTTTTTGATGTGTATATCTAGGTCTCAGTTTTCAGGTGAAGATTATGATACTTCTGTATGTTTTGGACATACATTTTATAGTCTAGATTTAGTCATATTGTAAGAGACAACATTTACTGACCACTTATACGCCATTTATGGTACAGATAGCTTTAGATACCTTATATAGTTCTTACAACAACTCTATCATGCAAGTTCTACTAATGAACTTTATTTTATTAATGAGGAAATGAAAGCTTAGAACATTAAAGTTACACACATAATAAGTTTTAAGGTCTGGTTCAAGTCCATTTCTGTGATTTTAATGGCCAAGCTCTTTCGCACTATTTTATTCTTAGAAGTGCAGATTTGAACTAACACCTTACAGTGTATTTTTAGTGTCAGGGTGCAAAATTTTATTCAGAAGCATAGCATGTAGAAGGATTATTAACTAAAATCCCTTTAATTAGAGCATGGTTGTTTGAGGAACTTATGACCTTAAGGAAGGAAAATAGAGTTGGACCACAGTTGGTAGTATTTGTATCCTTCATAAGTTTTATTTAACCATTTACTAGAATAAAACAATAAGACAATACGACAAATAAAGTGAAAATGATTACACAGTTTGTGTGTTTATCAGTAGCATAAAATTACCTTTCTTAGACCATTTTAGGTTCTACATCCCCCAAATTTTAATGACATATGCTTTTCATTTTTCAAATTAACATGATTACTAAGGGTTTTATGTGTATATGTGTGTTGTATTTCTGTAGTTTCATATAGTTATTCAATGCCACTTTTATTTTGATTTGTTGAACTTACATTTGAGAGTTGAAGCCTACTGTCAGGGTCTCACAGTGATCCTGGAAACAGACTGGCTAACGTGGATGTCTCCAAGCGAAAAGCCTTGGATATTGGTATTTCTCAAATCTCCTTCAAAATACATGAGTATGACAGCTTTTTCTACCTATGACAAATTCATGAGAGGACTAAAAGGCAAAGTGGAATATTCCAACCTGGTTCAATCAGTCCCATTTGCACAACTTGTATTCACTTTCATTCATTCTACCTCTAACTCCCCGCCCAACCTCTTGAATTTCTAAGATTCAAGTTTACCTCTTTTCAAGTAGTTCTTAAAAATATACATATAAACATAAAGTTATTATGGTTGAAAATAAAGTATAAAGAACTATAAGCAGTTTGGGAGGCCGAGGCGGGGGGATCACCAGAGGTCACGAGTTCGAGACCAGCCTGGCCAACGTGGTGAAACCCCATCTCTACTAAAAATACAAAATTAGCTGGGTGTGGTGGTGTAATTACAGGTGGAGTACCTGTAATCCCAGCTACTCAGGAGGCTGAGGCAGGAGAATTGCTTGAACCCGGGAAGTGGAAGTTGCAGTGAGCCAAGACTGCGCCATTGCACTCCAGCCTGGGCAACAAAGTGAAACTCTGTCTCCAAAAAAAAAAAAGGAAGAAGAATTTTATTCAAGGAAACTAGGATTTAATATAAGGTAATCTTGTGGTTGAAGTGGTTAAAAGAAATTACTACTTAACTCAAAGATGACAACTGTTTGTAATATGATTCAATTAGGAAACTTATTATAGCAATTCTTACATTAATGGACCTATGTTGCATATGCATTAGTATTTCTATTGTCAATATCTATTATTATCTCTTTAGTTTCTACTCAATCTTTTTTTTTTTTTTTTTTTTTTTTTTAGCAATTTCTCAGCAAAATGTCTATGAAGCCAGATAGCTCATTTTTAACTGGTGTGTGTGTGTGTTTGTGTGTGTGTGCAAATGCATGCATATGTGTGCTGTTGAGCTGAGTTCTTTATATATTTTGAATATTAACCCTTTATCACATATACGGTTTGCAAATAATTTCTTTCATTCCATAGACTGCCACTTCACTCTTTTGATTGTTTTCTTTGCCATGCAGAGACTTTTTAGTTTAATGCGATCATTCCACTTGTCTATTTTGTGAGCTCTTATTGGGAATGCTGATTGCTATGACTTTCCCTGGCCATTGCATGGGCAAGATTGCCTCCAAACCATGATGCAGCAGGAGTAGTACTAGGTCACAGGTTTGCTTCAGTGTCCTCAGCCAGGACTGAGGATGGTATCTCTATTAGGGACAACAACATATGTTACTGGGTTTCATGAGCAGGACTGACTCCAGACTATGGTAAAATGGGGCTGCAGTCAGGTAATAGAACTTCTTTAGGACACACAGTAGGGATTGAGGTCAGAGGGCCTGTTACTGGGGCATGGATGGGCATGTCTCCCACTGGGTCCTTGGGTAGGCAGGACTGATTCAGAGTCTGGATAGCGTGGGCCTGGAGCCAGGTTATGGACTGCTTCAGGATCTACGGTTAGGACCTATTTCAGTGGGCCCATTCATTGGGAAAAGGGAGCAAACATGGCTCCTCCCAGGTCCCTTGACAGTTGGGGCTGGTTTCAGGACGGTGGCCCGGAAGTAGATCTGGAGCTGAGTCCGGGTTGGGGCTGCTTTTGATCTGTAGCCAGAATCATAGGAGCCCACCACCAGGCCTTGGACCAGCCTTCTCAAAGTGGCTTCTTTTGGTCTTGGGCTTCACCAGGGTTCTACAGTGTCCTCTCTGGATTCTAAAGCTTCTACAAAAGCAGTTTTGACTGTGAACGGCTGCCAGATCATTGGTTGTGTGGGGGCGATATGAATTGGGGACCTCCTCTTCTGCCACCTTGCTGACTTCATTCTGTGGCCAGATTCTTGATTCAGAAAATATCCATTTGCTACCTAGTTTGCTGGTTTTTACAGGTGCCATTTTAATGATCACCAAATGTTGAAATCCTAACTGCCCATTAAATTCACATAGTTTGTTGCCATCATCTAGTTGGGATCTGACAGCTATCAAATGAGAGGCTAAGTGAGTTATACAGTGTAATTAGTGAGTGATGAATGAATGGAAAACAGCCCACAGGGTAAGTCAGCCTCTTTGGAACCCAAATATCAACAGCAATGAAGGAACTCCCACCCTTTCCCTCTACATCTCTTCTACCAATAAGAGGAAGTTTTTTGATGTTTGTTTTGTGGCCATTTCAATGGAGATCTTGGTCAGCAATTTTCATGTTGACAGTGAAAATTCTGGGGTAAAATGGGTAACCTGCTGCTGCTTGTTTTATGCAGAGATCTGAGGTCCTGATATTTAGAAATATGTGAGAGAAGGAGGAATTAACTCATTCCAGTACACTTGTGGGAAATATACTGGACTACTAAATATTAGTGCTGTGTTTTACTTTGAAGAAAGCTCAAATGTCATCTAGTTATAAGTTGATAGAACAAACTCTTAATAAAGTACATTGGGACTGCAAAAATCACTTAGAGACATGAAGTACTAACTTAGCTTCATTATTGAACATGGTGTTAGATGACATTGCTGCCACACCAGAATTGCCTTCAACAAGCAGAAGCACTTATTTTCCAGCTGCTGTAGAATGTTGGCCGATAGCATTTTATAGCTGAACACTTCTTCTGAAAATTGCTCTTGGCTGGTGGGAGTCTCTGGAGGTTATGGCCTTTCCCCTATAGTGTCCCACAGTCAGTGACTGACTGATTCTGGTGTATTAAAGTCCAATCTCTTTGCCTCTAGGTGAGATAACTCTGTGATATTCACATTACAGAAATCCTTGTAGGATCAGTCTAAACCAGTGATGTGCTGGAGCCAGCTTTCACTGAAGCTGACTTAACATTTCTTTTAAGGTGTGTTCAGTGACATTATGTGGATAATATAAAATTGACTATGGTGGAAATACATGTTTACACTATAGAAATGAGCAAATAGTAACAATCGGTGCTGTTTTCTTTTTTCCTTCACCCTGAAAGTCATTTACCAGTAAACAACTGAACTGAGCCCACATATCTGACTAGGTTTCCCCTACCCTATCCTGCTCCCTTCACTTCTAGTAGGTTTTACCTGAGAGCACAACCTCAGCAGTCATTTATATAACAATTACTATTACAAAATGCTTCCAGAGAATCTGACCTATGAGAAGTTCCTACTTTGTGCCAGATACCGTACCACTTTATATAATTGTGTTACATACTTCTCACAGTAATCCTATAAAGGAGATACTACTCTCATTTTCTTGATGAGAAGTAAACCTTAGGTAGCTTGCTAAATGTCCCCAAAGCACATGTCCTTTGTAATATATCATAGTATGTCCAAAAATTAAGAGAACATCAGACAATACCTACTGTGTTCTTCTGCTGACATGGCATTATGTAAAATATTCAGTAGGATTTATTATCCTTCCTGTTGTAAATAGGTAGAGATTTCAATGATGAAAGTAAATCAGTTTAAGCAATAATGACAGCCACTTAACGATGTGCTGCAAATGAAATAGTGTACTTTGTTCTGGAAAAGATGATTTTGGTTTTCTGCAATATTCTAGTGCTTTGTCAAGACTGTCATTGAAGTTTTTGTTGTTTTTTTTCTTGAACATTGTCATAAAGTTCAAATACTGTAATTTACCTTGTGGATGAGAAGAAGAAATTCACTGTACTACTTCTACAGAGATTGTAGTAAAATTAGGCACCACCCAAAATATTTAATCTGATTACCATTTTAGAGTAAAGATGAGTCTTTTCTCAGCCCTTGCAGTGAATGAAAAGAAATAAGGATATTGTTTGCAGTTGTTATTTACATTTCATTTTTTAAAAACAAGATAAAAGGGAGTATAAATGAATAGAGATGATATGGATTTTATGCCATCTTTATGGAGGAATTTATCTTTAAAATAGCATGTATATTCACTGCCTTACAAATTTGTTGAAGAAAGACATGCTTGCCCAGTTAGAAAATTAGTGATGATAAATCTTAGCATTTTGTCAGTATCCTTTTTTCTGCTAGTCAACCCTTAGATATTTTGCATTTTTTATGCAAAAAATATGTTTCTTAGAAGTCTGTTTATTAGTTAGAAAAAAATTATTAAAATATGTTCTATATTAATCTCTTATCAGGAAAGATGTATTTAAATCACTCCTCCAATGATGATTGAATCCTATTTTTGTGTCTTAAATCATTCATTATAGCCCAGCTTATCCTCTGATTTCTACTCAAATTTTTCTCTTTTTTTCTAGTACTCCTGAGTCAGCTAAAATCCAAGTAATTAGATTTGGATAATTTTAGCCACAAATGAATTTAGCACATTTAGTTTCCATTTTTGCTATCCTACAATAAGTGATATACAGTTAAAACTCAATTGGCCAGAATAGATTTGCATAGAATGTTATATTCTTTGGACTTTTCTAGATATTATTTATTTATGTTTGTGATTGTGAATGTATGACACGGGGAAAAGCAGCTGTGTTCTGAAAATGTGATGTGTGTTTCCAAGAAAAATGATTTTACTGCTTGTATTACTTTTGCACCTGTGCATTAGTATTCTTTAATTGCATATCATGAGAAAAATACTTTTAAATGTAATGATAGTTTTAGCTCTTCAATAATGTTAACAATAATTACTATAAAATATTAACAATGTTAACCTTTTTTTTTCTTTTTTGAGACGGAGTCTCCCTCTGTCACCCAGGCTGGTGTGCTGTGGCAGGATCTCAGCTCACTGCAAGCTCTGCCTCCCGGGTTCACGCCATTCTCCTGCCTCAGCCTCCCGAGTAGCTGGGACTACAGGCGTCCACCACCATGCCTGGCTATTTTTTTGTATTTTTAGTAGAGATGGGGTTTCACTGTATTAGCCTGGATGGTCTCGATCTCCTGACCTCGTGATCCGCCTGCCTTGGCCTCCCAAATTGCTGGGATTACAGGTGTGAGCCACCGTGCCTGACCAATGTTAACCTTTTAAAAAAAGAACTGTGTATCTTTTCGTTAAAAAATAAAAAAATAAGCACATTCAGTAAAGCCAAGTTAAATCTTTGTCTCACAGCAAGTTTTTTATCTGTTTTGATTTTTTTACAAGTCTTTCTATGGGAGATACCACATTATGTTCTGAGCCCCATATAAAATTCAGAAGTTTGAGTGGTTTGCTGAAGGTCACACCTACTGGTAAAGTCAAGATTGGTGTTTTGTTTAAAATATAAATATTAATTGAACACTTTGGCTGCCTCAAAAAATGTAGAAAGATCATTACCAATAAACAATTATTTATTGTTTCTTAGTGAACTTTATAGTCTAAATAAAAATTTAGAAAAAAATATATAAATATCTAACTTGCTCTGAACTCACCTAAAAATAAGTGAGTTGAGAGCAGATTAGATTATATTTCTCTATACTTTGCTTGTATTTTCTCATTTTTTCTCTCTTTATATTTGGTAGTTTTAGCAAGTTGTCTGCCCAATGGGTTAGCAATTTATACTCCACTGTCAGTTTCTTTGAATGTTAACTTAGGTTGGGCATTCGCTTCAATTTTATGGCTCAAAAGACAAAAATGTCTAATTATTAGTGAGGTGGTACATATGAGAACTTCATAAAGTTTGTGGGAAAATAAAAAGGTAAAAACAAATCATATAAATTTTATTTTCCAATGTAAGTTTTATCAAGGTCAAGATACTTTTGTAAGTGATGATACCAGCCACTTAGTTCATCCGTAAAGAACTGAGGGTCCTGGAATTTAACCAGGTCAATATAATCTGAAGAAAAATGGGTGCACTTCACAGATTTTTTTAAGGTTAGGAAACAAACAAACAAAAAGTCAGAAAAAGCCAGATCAGGACTTTAAGCGGGGAATGCCTAATGATTTCCCCTAGAAACTCCCCCCATATTGTGCTTGTTTGCTGAGGGGAATGAGCAGGAGCATTGTTGTGGTGGAAAATAATTCCTTCCTGGCAATTGTTTTTTAAAGCTTTGGTAAATTTTCTCAGATTACCTTCCTACTAAGCAGATGTTATTGTTCTTTGGCCATGTAGAAAGTCAACAAGTAAAATACCTTGAGCATCTCAAAAAATGTTTATGACCTTGCTCTCGACCAGTTTACTTTTGCTTTCACTGGACTATTTGCACTGCTTGGGAACCACTGCTTTGATTATGCTATGGCTTCAGGATCCTACTGGTAAAGCCATGTTTCATTGTCTGTTACAAGTCTTTGAAGAAATGCTTCAAGATCTGGATCCTATTTATTTAAAATTTCTATTAAAACTTCTGCACTTGTCTGCTGCTGACATGGGCACCATGATTTTGGCAACTGTGAAATGAAAAGATTGCTCAACGTTACTTCTTCAGTCAGAATTGGGTAAGCTGAAACAGTATGATGTCTGTGGTCTTGGCTATTGTTTGTTCTGTGAATCCTCAGCAGTCTTCGATTACGGCACAAACAAGATGATTTTTTTCCTCCAAAATGGACATGGACAGTCTGCTCCAGCTGGCTTCATCTTCAACACTGTCTGTTCCCTTCTTAAAATCAGTTATCTATTTGTAAACTTCTGATTTCTTAGGGCCATTGTCCCTATACACTTTTTGCAAAGCAACGAGGTTTCACCATTCTTCCACTAAAGCTTCATCATAAACTTGATATTCTTGCTTCAGTTTTATTTTGCTCTGATGAGGGCTTTTTTCAAACTGGTGTCATACCCTTCTTAGTTTCTAAAACTAGATCATATTCAAACATGTTATAATATGTTAGTGCAAGTTTATTTTTGTACAAAAAACTGAAATCCATGCATGGTTTATTCATGATATGTGTTTTCCATGAACTTTTTGAAGTTTCTTTGTATTTGCAAGTTATACTTTCTCCTTTGACAATTACGATACTTTGCCACTGACAATCTGTTTTTAAGAGCTTTTACTGCTTCCCTTCAAATTCTAATCCTTTACTTACTAAATATGAGATCTTGGGCAAGTCACTTAATGAGAGTGGGGTTTAGGATGATATTAGTATCTACCTTAAAGGCTTTCTGTGAATATTAAAGGGGTTGATACATAGAAAGATCGTAGCATAATTTCTACTTCAGAGTGAGTAATACATGAGTGTATTTTTTTATCAGCTTTCAATGTTAAAGACTCCTTTCAGCCTTGTTTACAGTTTGATATTTATCATGGAGAAGAATAGAGAAAATATTCAATTATTCTCATGGGAATAGAAGTTGTAGAGATGGGGATTCTTAATTAGGAATAGAGTAGAATTTTTCCAATATGTTTTTGACAGTTGGCACTTGGATATTTTGGGTTATGAATGTTGCACAATTTTTTATTATTTTGTCATGTAATCTGAAGGTAAAACAAGTGGCACAACTTTTCAAATAGATGGCTTAGGGCTGCTGATTTTGGTAGGATGCAGCCAGAAATCCAACAGCTGGAGCCAGGAGCAAGTGGTCACATGAATTCTTCATTCTTCATTTATTATTCCTGGATTGGGAAGTGCAGTAGTTCTAAGACTCTGTGCATTGGAATCACCTGGAAAACTCACAAAAGCGGATTCCTGGGCCAAGTCCCTAGAGTTTCAGATTCAACAGGTCTTAGCTGGAGCCCAAGAAATTGAACTTCTACCAAGTTCACAGATGCTCATGCTTCTGGTCCTGGGGTCACACTTTGATGAACCCTTGAGTAGCATACTCAAGCTTCTTCAATTGCTCTGAGAAATTATGAAAAATAATTGAGCATATTTTCTCTAAAAATTAGACATCACTTCAGGAGAAGGGATATATTTTATATTTGGTTTTCTATAATATTTTTAAAGATAATAAATTCAGATATAAGTTCTAAAAATACATTATCATACATATCTATTACATATACATATATATCATATACACATGCATATGAAATGTATAAAGGATATAATATTAATACAGTAATATTAAGTTACATTAAAATAAATTGCTTTTATTTTAAAATATTAAATACTTTATATATACATATATAAATAAGTATATATACACACATATAAATATATGTATATATACACACATATATACGTGAACATACATACCCACACATATATATACACATATATATATGTGTTTAAATCTGAAATTAGCCCATACCCATGGGACTTTAGGTATTATGCCCACACCACATTCCGACTCCCAAAATTTCTCTTCTTCACTAATTAGATGTCTGGATATCTAGTTATTCTACATAGGTACAATATTTGAGAATATCAATTAGGCAAAAATAAGCTGATAAGCTGTGAATAAAATGGCTTTCACATAGGCCACATATGTTATTCTGTGGAAGAGGAAATTATATATAGGTTCTCCCTTAAAAATATTTTAATATAGCAGCAAGTATAAAATTATGCTTTCTGAATTACATATATGTGTATGTGTATATATATTTCAAACTAGCTTAACTTCTGCATCAGTTTTAATGAAGAGGAAGTTAGAAGTGGTGGGAAAGGACTTGTGGAGAGACTGCAGATATCATAAGAATTTTGAGTGACCAAAGGGCCATAAACACTAACTGCCATATGAGAATAACAACCTGTTATTCAGTGAAGGAGCAACTCAGTTTAACTTAGAGTTGGCGAAGGGGAATATTGAATTAAAACATGGTACAGTGACTGACATACATACTGCTGATGAGTGTCGACAGAACACAAAACAGGTTACTTTAGCTTAAATGCATTCTATTTTTGAAAGAAATTTTATTTAAAAAATTGATAAACAATGATTTTTTAAAAAAGGATCATTCTTAAAATAACATTTCAATATCTATAAAGTTCCTTTAAAGAGGATCCCTTTTATGGTATTGTATAAAAGAATCAGTGTGCAAACATTTGTTTGACTTTGCTTAGTAACTTACTTTTTTCAAAACTAACTTCTAGGCCGGGCATGGTGGCTCACGCCTGTAATCCCAGCACTTTGGGAGGCCAAGGCGGGTGGATCACAAGGTGAGGAGATCAAGACCATCTGGGTGAACATGGTGAAACTCCTCTCTACTAAAAGTACAAAATACAAAATATATTACTCTACTCTACTAAAATACAAAATTACAAAAATACAAAAATTTTACTACATTTTTCTACTAAAAATACAAAAATTAGATGAGCGTGGTGGCGCATGCCTGTAGTCCCAACTACTTGGGAGGCTGAGGCAGGAGAATTGCTTGAACCTGCAATTTGGAGGTTGCAGTGAGCCGAGATCACACCACAGCACTCCAGCCTGGTGACAGAGCAAGACTCCTTCTCATCAAAAACAAAAAAACAAAAAACTAACTTCCAGGGACCACTAATTGTGCTGTTTCTACTATTAAAACTGTAGCTGTACAGACATCTGAGGACATTAGTTATGGCAGGAGATAAAACCTGACATTTCCAGAATTATCAAGACTTTTTTTGAACATTTATAGTAAAACAGTGTATAAGGATTTCTTAGAAGGGCCAGTTACATGATTGGCTAATTACATGTTTAAATATTTCTAAAGTACCCAATTTCCTCAATTTCACATGCACATGTCTTGCATATACAAGCATTAACCATGCCTAGTTCTTTAAGTGAGAATTGTTTCTTGTTTTATCACGGCCAAATTTGTTTTCCTGGGTAGGGTGTCTGATAATCCTAAATTCTTCTACATCCTCCTTTTTGATTGATAGGAAGTATCTTCTCATCTATAACAGGGAATGACTTTCGATTTAGACCTATGAATGGAAGAGGCTTCAGTGAAGTGGACAGCACCTTGGCCTATTTGCTGAAAGATTATGTTAGGTTGTTTTTTTCTTCCTAACTCCTGCGGATTATTGACATTGGTGTTCAGGATGACCAAGCATCTTTAAAAATCACCAGCTTAGCTAATACCTCTCTAATGTATAAATTTCTATGTTAACTCTATGCATTGCAAAAGGTACAGAAAAGCAAATTTGTTACAGAATGAAGATGGTATATGGCTACCTATGCTTACTCACCAAGCTCGGTGACTCACTTTCCTGCCGTATCCACTTTTAATACCCTGTGCAGTATGAAAGTCAGAATATTCAATTATTTGTGGAATTTCATATGGCCATGGACTTTTAGACATCTCAAATATTAACTCATAGGTCCCTAGAGTATTTTATACTTATGCAAATCTCCTCATATGTAGGTACTTCCTCTGCTTCCCCAAATTGCATGGATCTAATATAATTCAGTTTGGGTGAAGTTTTATAAAAATAAAAGAGATTTATAAATATACATCACATTCATCTTGCAAATCATTTTTTCTGCTTTTATAAAGTAAAGAGAGCTGGAATACATATAAAGCTTTAGATTTAACATAAAATATTTTCACCATAATGGGCAGTCATTGAAACAGTCTACCTTTTAAGAAGCAAAGACTACTGTGGGCATCTCAGCAGATGAGATATGCAATTGAGCTTTGGAAATTATGCAGGTGGAAATAAATTGATTTAGTTAAGCACTTTATGCAATAGCTTTTTATTCACCAGACTTAAAAAAATTACTCACGAGCAAAATATGTGGAAAAAGCTTATATGTAAACTCAGTCTACACTAATGGCTTATATATAAATATGTAGATTTGCATTCAGTTTTATATCAAAAATGAGATTGAAATAGAAAATTGCTATATATTTTAGCAAAATGGTTCTAGCTATTATGCAAGTAAATTTCATCTAAGTCAAGGATAGAAAAGAAGAAGTTAGAATAAGTGCATAGTGCAGCTTTTCAAATAATTAGGCTTACAAAAATTTTATTTCATAAACAGAATTTGCAATTACATATTTCGCCCATTTGCTTTTATTCATGTCACCGGCTTCATTTCCTGGCTAAGCCCCCAACACAGTATTGGTGCCCACTTCAGTAAATTAACAGGAATTCAAGAATCTTCCTGTAGTCATGCTCATGTAATTGACTCTGCATTATCCATGTGTTTTTAATTCTAGAATGTTTCCCTTTGCATCTATGCATACCTCTAAATGCCACCTTATCCTGTCAGCTGATACCTGCTTAGGGAATGAGATCTAATTTGAATATTTACCAAAGTAATGTATAATTAGCCTAGCTACTAATCTATAATGCAATGCATTTGTGGCCAAATAGAAATAAGCTTTTAATTGGTAGCCTCTTTGCTCCTTGCTGTTAGCCTACATTATTGAGAATTTACTGAATCCTTGTAAATGATAGTATTTGGAGGCAAGTTGCTATATTTTCTTTAGGCTCAGTGACCAAAAGTTTCTGAATCTACTGTTAGAGTTTTTAAGCCCACACTGATTTATTTTAATACTTAGAACATGCTTACTTTTATAACTAGACAAATGGGAAGTTTCTACATTCTAGTTATCTAGTCTTCCAATTACTAATTGCTTGATTCATCATTTTCTTCCAATCTGAGATGTATCTCTTGTTTATGTTATGTCGAGATTATCTTTGCAGGTGTGTTTTCTCCCAATTAAGCAATGAAATAATGTGGTATATAAATAAATGGCTGATGCCGTGTGGCTGTTGCAGCAGTGACTATTGGAATAGGAGAAAGAATTACTTGTCTAATGATTCAGAAACTGATGAACATATTTAGTTTTGCAGTGCCTTCCCTGAGCCTTTATAGTTCTCAGGTGCTAGTGTTATCCATAGACAATGATTTTGTGTGCAGCTGCCTATGTTTTCCTTTTAAAGCGGCTTTAATGTATCTTTTCAATCATAGAAAACTCTCTCAGTATTTTAGTTTTTTTAAAATTTTCAGATGGGTAGAAGAGCAGGGCATAAAGAGAGGGTGAAAAGTAGAGATAAAGGTTTTTTGCCTTATTTGAAGAGTCATAGTAGATTTGATGCAACATCAAGAGAAACATTGCAATGATGTAGATTTATATGATGTGCAGTAAAGCTGGATGCTTGAGATGAACTATTGGCGAATGAAGATTGCCAGAGAAACAAAAGAAAAATGCAGTCATCCTTGGATAACTGTACTTTTCCTCAAGATTTTCATTCAGTTTGAGAATTAGCATTTTTTTTTCTAAATATAAAGTAACAGCCACCTAGTCAAGAGGTGTGAGACTTTAAAAGCTTGAATTGTTTCACGAAGAAAAAAAAAATTTAAAGACAATCATTTTTGGCTTTTAAGTGCCTAAGAAACTTTGATAGCCTTTTATATTCTGGAGAAAACAGGAAGAGAAACATTTTGAAGAGATGCATTCCAAGGTGACTCCAAAGCCTTAACTAAAACTCTGAAGCAAACTGCTTAATAAGAGCTTTCTTAAATTTGTAAGATTCATAATACAAAATGGAGAAGCCATGTTGAATTCAAAGTTCAAAAATATTATTTTTCAATTACTTAGATAAGATAGAGAAAAATCATTTGTTACAAAAGTCCTTTTAGGTATATTGTAATCTTTGTGAATTTATAAGTATGATTGGATAATTTTGTGAATTTTTACGATAAACATAAATTTTCCTTGCCAGAGCAGGGTTTATTATTTTTTCTTCCTCAGAGATCCTTGTTCTGAAAGCAGGGTTTAATTTTATTTATGTGATGCTACATATATATATATGTAAAGCAATTAGTGATCAAGATAGTATTACATGTAAGAGCATTTTATACTGTGAAAATAATGTGTGTGATGTAGATTCAAGGGATTTTGCCCATAAGTACAAAGCATTGTCTAGTTCAGAACTCTGTTATTTATTGGCATTGTCTACCACTTTTCTGTAAGGTCCCCTTAGCGTAGTAACTTGAAATCATTGAAATAAAGCTTTAGTGCTAACAGACCTGAATTTGTGTCTGTATCCATCATTTAATAGCTATGTACCCTCATCAAATCACTTAATCCTTCTAAAATTAAGTTCCCTCATTTGCAATGAAGAATTTGAACTTCTTTGCATGTTTACTGTGAGAATAAAAGTAAAAGGTTATAAAAGATATATGATATCACAAGGGCATAATTAATAGTTATTAATACAATTATTATGAATATTATTTTGCTTAGAGTATAAGAAGTATAATAAACTCTGTGGTTGGCTGATGTTGCCTGTATTCAGTCAGCTAGCAAATACATGTTTAACATCTGAGAGGTGCTTGACAATGTCTCTGCAGGAAATGAAGTGTAGAATGAAATAAACATAGTAACAACCCTTATTCTTGGTTTATAACACCTTCCATTTATAAGAGAATTCAGTGTGTTCCCATATGCCTTATGCTATGGGAGAAAATGAATTAGTAACATGATTTCTGGAACTTTAACTCATAGATTCCATTTCTCTCATCTGTGAAATGGAGATGATATCCATGCCATATATAACTCACAGCATTAAATGAGAAAATGTGTAAAAACTGCAAGAGTCTCCACAAACCTAAGTGACAGCAGGATTATTTTCTGGCCATTTCCTAGCACTGTGCTGAGTCAAGCATACCATTTCTAATTAAGATAATTCACTCAAGAATATATTAGGTACCCAGATACTTACTATACTATTATATTTTGAGTCTTGAGATTATGCAGAGTATAAAAACTTGGTCCCTTCTTGTATTCGTTTTCTATTGCTGCATAACAAATTGCCAAAGAGGTGAGATGCTAAAGGAAACACAAATTGAATACCTCACATTTTCCATGGTTCTGGCATGTTTTTAGCAGATCTCCTGCTCAGGGCTTTATAAGGATCAAATAAAAGCTGTCAGTTTGTGTGTGTCCTCATGTGATGGTTTGACTGAAGAAAGAGCTGCTTCTAAGTTCTTTCAGACTATTGGCATAGTTTATTTCACAATGGATGCAGGACTGAAATCTCTGTTTTTGTGCTGTCTCACTGAGGTGACAGGGAGGACCACCTCCCTGAGGTGACAGGGAGGACCACTTTCAGATCCTAGATGTTGCCCTTGTGGACCAGCCACATGGCATCCTCCATAGGTAGTTCATGAATGTTTCCTTTCTTTCAGGATAGTAGGAGAAAGTCTTTCTAATATTTTACCTTATGTTAAAGGCATGAATTCATTAGGTCAGGCCTACCACAAAAGAGATAATCTCTCTATGATTAGCTCAAAATCAATTGATTGGTTACTTAATAATGGGAGTGATACCCCATCATAGTCACAGGTCCTTCCCATACTCAAGGGAAAGGGATTAGACAAAATCTGTGTAACAAAAGACAGGGTCTATCTTTAGGGTCTTAGTAAACTGCTCATATCTTGGTAGTTTACTTTTTGATGACTGAATTTTTAAGGAATTTGTCACATGAGCCACATTTTTAATTGCATATAAAGTTGAGGTTACATGGAAAAATTCATCTTCCTTTATGACATGAGCATACATTCAGAAACCTTCTCTAAGCATTTCTATTATGCCAGTGAGTTTGCTTTGCTTGGTTGCACCTTGATTGGCTTAAACTGACATGACAATTTAAATTATGTCTCATGGATTGATAATGAGGATAAATATTTCTTAAACATGTTATTTACCATTTGTTTTATTTTTGTTTTGTAATGCAGCGACTCCTCTTACTTAGTCCATTTACTTTTGTTGTTCAAATACCTGTGAAATAAAACAGTGAAGATTTGATGAATTAGGTCCCTGCTCAGCTGCATTTATTTGGTTTACCAAAAAAATACAAGGTTTTTGGCATTAGGGTACAAAAGACCTGGTTTATATTCATAGCTCTATTGTTACCTTACAGTGTGACTAAAGAGAACCCATTGCATTCCGGAGTCCTACTTGTCCATATGCAGAATGAGGCTGTAAACCTAGATCCTTTTTGACACAACATTTTATAATATTCTTGTTATTTCTTATATAAAGTTTAGATTATCTTTTAAGGAAAATTGCTTTCAATATATTTGTGTAGAAATTTGACCTTCATAAGATTATTTGCATTCAAAAACAGGTCTGCAAATGATTATAGATTAAATATAATAGAATTTTTTAAGATGTAGAGTACTAATCTACAATATTATAACAGAAGAAAATAGGTTGAATAAGTTTCCAAATAAAGAACATAACTGCAACATAAGTGAATTTAAAAGTTTGCTATGAATTTTGACCCCAGGAGATGTTCCTTCTTTGGTATTTCTTCTCCCCAAGCAATAAACCATTATTCTCTATTTATATTTGAGGTCTTTTGTTAGTCCATTCTGACACTGCTATAAAGAACTACCCGAGACTGGGTAATTTAAAAAGAAAAGAGATTTGATTGACTCACAGTTTTGTAGGCTGTACAGGAAGCATGGCTGGGAGGCCTCAGGAAACTTACAGTTGTGGTGGAAGGTGAAGAAGAAGCAAGCACTCTCTTTCTTGCTCCATCTTACCATGGCGGAGCAGGGGAGAGAGTGAAAAAGTGCTACACACTTTTAAACAAGCAGATCTTCTGAGAACTCACTATTATGAGAACTGCAAGGGGAAAATCCGCCCCATGATCCAATCACCTCCCATCAGGTCCCTCCCCCAACTCTGGCTGTTATAATTCAACATGAGATTTGGGTGGGGACACAGAGCCAAACCGTATCAGATCTTTACTGTCGTTCACCCCGTGTATGTTATTTCAGGTGTCACAATTAAGTAATTCAACTAGCCCTTTCTTTATTTTATTTATTTGATTTATTTTTCGAGATGGAGTCTCTCTCTGTCACCCAGGCTGGAGTGCAGTGGCGGGATCTCGGCTCACTGCAAACTCTGCCTCCCGGGTTCACGCCATTCTCCCGCCTCAGTCTGCTGAGTAGCTAGGACTACGCCCGCCACCACGCCCGGCTAGTTTTTCGTATTTTTACTAGAGACGGGGTTTCACCATTCACAGGATGGTCTCGATTGCCTGACCTCGTGATCCGCCCACCATGGCCTCCCAAAGTGCTGGGATTACAGGTGTGAGCCACCGCGCCCGGCCTTTATTTTTCTTATTTAGTGTTACAATGGAAAATTTGTGTCCAGTTTTATTGAGCACTGACTATGTGTTGGGTACTATATTAAGCACCTTATATGCACAAGCTAATTTGATCCTGATAACTGAGAGGTTAGCTGCTCTTGTCCAAACTTAGAGAAAAGACGCCCAGAAAGGTTACATGACTTATTCACAAGGTACAGCTATTAAAAGTTGAAGTTGGAATTTGAATCCAATTCATGTTCTATAATTTTCTTCCTTCTGCCTCTACTATAATTAGGTGTTAATGTGGTATTGTCTCCATTATGACCATTTGTTGATTTAAAAATTGACCATGAAATCTGGGTCTGACTGTGTGTCATATACTTCCCCTATTTCTATATATTAGTATTGACTAGGAATGGCAAGTTTCTTGAGGACAAGAATCTACATCTCAACTACTTATTTTTAATACTGGGAAGAAAGGAAGTATTTATATTTGGTATTTATTCCACATATTGATTCTGTAATTTCATCAAAAGTATTTAAATACCTAAAATAAAGAAATAGATTTAAAAAATATATTATACATTTTTAAAAATAAATGTGATAAACTTAGCAAATCTTAAATAAAATGTAAAATTATAAAAGATAAATGTAGAACATAAATTATTATGTTGCTATAGATTAGCAATGGATAAAATAAAAGATCACTCGCCAATAAGTTACAACTATTAAAAGGAAATTTTGATCATGGAATACTAAAAATAAATAGTATTTCATCATTTCTTCAAAAATCAGTCTTAAAGTCCATCATTGATGTCACTGTAGACTACCAAGTGCATTTTTTATAAAGTTTTCTAGCTACTATAGAAGTTATTTGTAACTTGATACAAGTTCAGATAATGGTGAAAAGTTACTTATGAGCTAATTCTATGATGCTTTAAAAAAGAAACATAACTCTTGAGGTGATCTTTAGAATCTCTTTTGGGCTGGCGGTGGTGCTGTGAATAGAATTATAGTAGTAGTTATAAAAAGTTGAGGTTATAGTGATGCAGTTTTCTATATAGAAATTCATTTCTGTTTGTCTTACCATTCTTTTGTTTCTTCAAGTCCTGTTGAAGATTTGGTTATATATTGTTTTAGCTTATTATGTTCATCTTCATCTTGTTTGACAAGTTATTAAATCAAACAAATATATAGAAATAATACATGTTGGTTTTTGAGTTGACATTTTCTTCCTTTCATTGGAGATTGTGGAAGTAGAGAGGATGCTTTCTAAACATCCTGTGTTAGATTTAGAATTTTAATATAACATGTAAATGCCTAACTGTATCTCTAGAGATAATGTTTAATATTTGATATATTTTAATGTACCAAACAATATTATTACACTGACAAAAACACTATGATTTATTTTCCTATGTAAAAATAGCACACGATACCAAATACTATAAAGTGATGTTGCAGTCACTATTCTCTTCAGACCCTAGAATGGTCTCCTGGAACACACACATGCACAAAATGCCTTCCTTCCGTTTAAGATAAAAACACAAATCCTACACTTTGAGGAACTTTCAATTAAATGAAACTCAAACCTCATTATTCTTATGAGCACTGAGTGTTCTTTGTTTTTGAAGGAATACAAATTCTTGACAAGTGAAAAAATACATTAAGTAATCTCTTCTCTTTTATATGCCAGCTCCCATTATTCTTTTTCTGGAGAGAGCTAAAAATTATGCAAACAGATTTTATTTTTAAAAAAAGCTGCAGATGTTAACAGACATAAGAAAACCCAACTCTGTGTGATAGCTTTATCTCTGAAAAGTCACCTATGACTTAAATACTTTCATAAAGCACTACGGAAGCTGGTTTAACCAAAATATATTTTTGATACAAGGAATCAGCTTTTAATATATCCAGTAAGTTACTGGTCTTCACATATACCATTTTGTCTCAAAGTATACCTTCTATCCCATTCCCACAAGGTGGATTCAGGCTCATATACTGACAATTTTGTTGAATAATTCTCTGAATGTGGGAATTAAATTTGTATGTCTGTGATTCCTGTTATGAATCTCTTCCCATAGATTTACGCTACTCTGAATAGTTTCTTATGTCCCCAACCTATCTTTATTTACTTTAGGTAATATAGGTTGTAGTTTCTCCCTTGCTTTGTTACTGTCAGACCTAAGAGTTTCCTTTTATTAATTCCACTAAAGGTGGTATAAATGTTGTATTACTCCTTTCCAAGTGTCAGCACTCTCATCCTATAAAGTGCATTTTTCTGACCCCTAAGAAATAAAATGACCTTGCTAAAGTTATGACATTTTTAGCCATAAAGAGAGTATTATAAGAAATAAATAATATAAGCATAGTCTATTAGGAAGAATGGTAAAAACTCTGGGGAAATAATCCTATTTATCAATCTGAGCCTTGTTATTTTCACTTCTCCATTCCTACTGGTACCACCTTAGTACATGACACCTTTGTCCTCTGCTTGCATTACAGCAGTTACTTTCTTTTTTTCTCCACATTTTGTTCTTTTATAATTTTTAATTTTTGTGGGCACATGGTATAGCTAACTAGCTAGGTAGATAGCTAGATAGATAGATTTATGGGTTACATGAGATATTTTGATACAGGCATGCAATACATAATAATCACATTAGGGTTAAAAGAGTATCTGTCTCCTCAAGCATGTATCTTTTGTGTTTTAAGCAATCCAAATATACTCTTTCAGTTATTTTAAAATGAACAATTAAGTTATTTTTGTACCATGGTCACCCTATTGTATTAGCAAATACTAGATCTCATTTATTCTTTCTATTTTTGTAGCTTTTTTTTTTTTTTTTTGAGATGGAGTCTTGCTCTGTTGCCCAGGCTGTAGTGCAGTGTCACAATCTTGGCTCATTGTAACCTCCACCTCCCAGGTTCAAGTGATTCTCCTGCCTTAGCCTCCTGAGTAGCTGGGATTACAGGAGTGTGCCACCACCCCGGCTAATTTTTGTATTTTTAGTAGAGGTCAGGTTTCACCATGTTGGCCAGGCTGGTCTTGAACTCCTGACCTCAGATGATCTGCCCGCCTTGACCTCCGAAAGTGCTAGGATTACAGGTGTGAGCCACCGCTCCTGGCCTTTTTGTAGCTACCCCACTAGTTAAAATGGCTTCCCCTCCCCCGTATAGTGTCCTCTTATACAGACCACTCTTCTCAGCCTGTGGTAACCATCCATCTATTCTCTATATCCATGAGTTCAACTGTTTTAATTTTTACCTCCCACAGATAAGTGAGAATATGTGATGTCTGTCTTTATGTGCCTGACTTATTTTACTTACCATAGTAATTTCCATTTCCATTCATATTGTTGCAGATGACATGATCTCACTCTTTTTTATGGCTGAATAGTACTTGTGTCTATGTACCACATTTTCTTCATCCAATCTTCTGTTGATGGACACCTAGGCTGCTTCCAAATCTTGGCTGTTGTGAATGGTGCTGCAGTGAATATGAGGGTGCAGATTTCTCCTCAATATGCTAATTTCCTTTCTTTTGCATATATACCTAGCGGTGGGGTTGATGGATTGTATAGTAACTCTCTTTTTAGTTTTTGGAGTAACCTCCAAAATGTTCCCCATAATGGTTGTATTAATTTACATTTCCACCCACAATTTATAATGTTGCCTTTTCTCCACCTCCTTGCTGGCATTCGTTATTGCCTGTCTTTTGGATATAAACCATATTAACTGGGTGA
Organism: Colobus angolensis palliatus; assembly: GCF_000951035.1. Lineage (NCBI taxonomy): Eukaryota > Metazoa > Chordata > Mammalia > Primates > Cercopithecidae > Colobus > Colobus angolensis. Next base: position 1,861,850 of record NW_012117988.1, on the reverse strand, counting down.
AGTGATACCTCATTTTAGTTTGATGTACATTCTCCGATGATCAATGATGTTGAGCATCTTTTCATATGCCTGTTTGCTGCTAGTCTGTCTTCTTTTGAGATATGTCTATTCAGACCTTTTGTTCATTTTAAAATTGGATTACTAATTTTTTTCCTATAGAGTTATTTGTGCTCCTCATATATTCTGGTTATTAATCCCTTGTCAGATGGATAGTATGCTGCTATTTTCTCCCATTCTATTGGTTGTATCTTCACTATGTTGATGTTTCTTTTGCATTGCAGAAGCTTTTTATCTCAGTGTGATCCCATTTGTCCATATTGGGTTTGGTTGCCTGTGTCTGTGGGATATTGCTCAAGAAGTCTTTGCCCAGTCCAGCATCCTGGAGAGTTTCCCCAATGTGTTCTTGCTGTAGTTTCATAGTTTGAAGTCTTAGCTTTAAGTCTTTAATCCATTTTGATTTCACCCTGTAGATGGTGAGAGATATAGGGGTCTAGTTTCATTTTTCTGCATAGGCATATTTAGTTTTCCTAGCACCATCTATTGAAGAAACTATCTTTTCCCCAATGTATGTAATTGGAATCTTTGTCTAAAATGAATTCACTGCAGACATACGGATTTGTTTCTGGATTCTTTTTTCTGTTGCGCTGGTCTGTGTCTGTTTTTATGCCAGTACTATACTGTTTTGGTTACTATAGCTCTGAAGTATAATTTGAAGTCAGGTAATGTGATTGTAATGTAAATGGGGGGCCGAGCAAGAAGACACGAGGCAGATGAAAACAAAGGTAGCCTTTATTGGACTCTGGGCAAGGTTCACTGGTCCTTTAGCGGGAGGGCGGAAGAAGTTGCGATTGGGGCGGGTATAGGGGGCCTTTTATAGAGTGAGGTAAGCGGGGTTTGTAGGTCTCGGTTTTCCTGAGTTAGGTTTTGATTTCTGGGGAATGACGTGTCCAGGAGCTTGCGCAGAGTAGGGGTCCTTTGGTGGGCGCGGGCTTTTTTGCGTGCTGAGAGTCTTAGCAGGAAGTGAAGGGCGGGAAGTCCTAACAAAGGGCCTGCCATGCCGGGTGATACCGCCATGTTCGGTCTAGATTCCTGCCTAACAGTGATGCATCCTGTTTTGTTCTTTTTGCTCTGGATAGCTTTGGCTATCCTGGGTCTTTTGTGGTTCCATATAAATTTTAGGATTTTTTTTCTTTCGGTTGCTTCTTAACTGGTCTTTCTTTAGCTTTTGTCCTACTACACTCACTTTAACACAGAAACCATAGACATTTCAAAAATGCAAATATGATATTTGATAATGGAATTATCCTAATAAAAAGTATCAAAGGCTTCTTGTTTCCCCAAATATAAAGTATGTTATCAGCAGTATCATGAATTGTAAGTTCTTACGTGACCTAGATGTGCTTATTTTACTGGTTCAGCTAATGCCACTCTTCCCCTGTATTACACACTCCATCTACAATAGCCTTCTAGTATCTACTCCAGTATTTCATGTCTCAGGGACTTCTACATACTGTTGCTTCTGCTGAGAGTTTGTCTACTTCTCTACCTCTTCATAGCCCCCATTGATGTGTGTGTGTATATATACATATATATATATTATATATAATACACATATATACATATAATATATACATATACACATACATATATATGTATACACATACATATATATCTACTCTCGTTCCTTGATATCACTCCAATATAATATGTCCCTCATCTTCACAAGCTCTCAGCAGTTCTTTCTTAGTTACTAGAAAATCGAAAAGTGACTACTCTCCCAAAGAAAGGTTACTCCTATTTAATGAATCAGTGTTGGTCAGGAGTGTCTGTCAGGAAACCAATTCTGCATATATATACATATATGTACATACAGACATATATACATTTATGCATGTCTGTACATATACATACAATTCTGCATATATACATATATGTACATACATGCATATATACACATATGCATGTACATATAATATACATTTAATATGCATACATATATGTATATGTATATATACACCTATATGTATATAATTATATATATACATATATACAGATATGTATGCTATATGTAATATATATACAGATACCTATGTATATATAATATATACGTATACATATGTTATATATAATATGAAACATACATACACATGTCATATATAACACATGCATATGTTATATATACATATACATGTTATATACACTATAATATATACATATACATATCTAATTATATATGCATATATACATATATATAATTATATGTACATATATACATATATAGTATATATATCCCTCATCTTTTAGGACTTAGGTGAGATTTCACTACTTGAATCTTCTGAAGACTAGAAAATTGCCTAGTTATATGCCTTTTTAACACTTTTTAATTCCACTGTTTAGCACTTTTCATAATTTTTGTTAAGTAATTAAAATGTAAGCAGTGCTTGATTTCAGTTACACAGATGAGAATCCAGAAGCAATAGTTATATCACTACTATCTCCTCAGTGCCAGATAGATGCTCAACCACTATTTGATAAGTGAATGAACAAATGTTTAAATAATTACTCTATAATATTTAACTACTATTTGTACTATGGAATTTTGTACCCTGCGTCTATGCTAGATAAATTATATAGATCCTGGGTATTTTATTCATTCATCAATTATAACCTATTATGATCTAGCATTGCATTAAGTCTAGAATTCAAACATAAAATAAATCCCTGTATTTTATTTAGATAGTGCTTTCCTCTTTTGGGTTTAGTCACATTGTCATGAACACACCATAATCTTTCCAGTGTATTAGTGATTATAATTGTTATGATGCAGGTCAAATAGTTGAGGATTATTAGCATTGACCTGACCTGTGTCTACAGGCTACATTCCTCCTAAATCAGATTAGCTATCATAGTATTTTTGTTAATAATAAAAATTCTGGAAATGTATCCTGCTGAATTATAATCTCTAGTTAAGGGGCATGCATTGATGGAGTTTTTCTTTTTTTTTTTTGATAAATACTACCAAGGGATTCTTACCAACTCTTTTAAGCACAAGAAAAACTGCCCACCTGCTTAGGAAGTAGAAAAAAGATTTTGCTAATATTTTTTCACATCATACAATAAACAGTATTTTTAAGTAAAATTATTGTTATTGGTGTAACAGTAAAGCTTATAACATAAATTAATTTTGATAGCATTTTGTTAATACCTATAGTATAGAGGATGTCAACATTTTCTAATTACAGTATTTAATTTACTTTTAATGACATAGGAGAAAGGGCATACATTTTTAAAGAAAGATTCAAAGATGCCATATGAAATTTGATTTAGGAGCTAAAACATATTAAAATACAGATATAATTTTAATAGACTTCATATCATTAAAAAATAGATTAAAACTACTTTATTCTTCCATTTCCACAGAAATAGCATACTATTTACGTATGTGTTCTGTTTTGCTTATAAATGGTGAGATAAGAGAGATTGCTTTATGATGTTTGCAAAACCTCTCTAAAGCATAATACATTTAGAATGTGTATAAACTTTGTAATGATATATGAAAAGCAAGAACAGATTTTATTCTTATTAAATGTATATTTTAAAATATGAGTGTTTAATATCAATTTCTATGCTATAGATACCTTAGAATGCTGTTATCTTGGGAATTTGAAGAATTAGCATATTATGAATCTCATAAAGTGATAAAAATTCCATAAGGTTTCTTATGTTTTCTGCCTATATGTAGTATTCATTTTGAAGATAAATCTTAAAAATTAAATTAAATGTTAAAATATATGACTAACATAAAAAACTAAACTCAGTATACTGGTGAAAAAATCTCAGTATTTCCAGGAATATTTTGGTGAATATGAAAGGAAGAAATGAACAAGTTCATTCAATAACCAGTATTTCCTATATGTAATCACCTGAGATGCACTTGGGGTGTTTTGTCCAAAGTGGAAAACCAAATGTTAAAGAACATTTTGTTTTTGATTAAAAAATAATAATGGAAAAAGACAAGTTAGTATTTTTATGGCAGGATGTATGTGGAACAGTCTCACAATCTTTTGAAGGTTCACAAATCTTCATTTAGGAAATGTTAGTTTTAAAGAATGTAGAGGCTGGCCATGGTGGCTCACTCCTGTAATCCCAGCACAGTGGGAGACCAAGGCGGGCGGATCAGTTGGGGTCAGGAATTCGAGACCAGCCTGGCCAACATGGTGAAACCCTGTCTCTACTGAAAATATAAAAATTAGACGGGCATGATGGTGGGTGCCTGTAATTCCAGCTACTCAGGAGAGTGAAAATTTTCACTCACTGCACTCCAACCTGGGCAACAGAGTAAGACTCTGTCTCAAAATAAATAATAAATAAATAAATAAATAAATAAAAAATGTAGACACCGTCTAATTTCAGACTTTGAGTATTTGTATTCAGGTTCAGGGAAGAGGCTGGGTGAAAGTCACTCTGTAGCAGAGCAGACTCCTCCTGTCTTCCAAATCCTTCCTTTAAAAAAAAAAAATGCTGTCTTCCATGTCTTAAAATATGCATCACACAAATAAAAATCCAGCGTCGTCCTGTCAACAGTAACATCATTGGGCTTCTGAAAGGATCTCCGGGAGTAGGAATTACCAATACTGGGATAAATCCAACATGATCCTATTTCTAAGGGCTAATCACTGTCAGCTACTTCTCAACTCTCATTCCTTCGTGTCACTCCAATATGTCCCTCATCTTCACAAGCTCTCAGCAGTTCTTACTCAGTTACTAGAAAATGGAAAAGTGACTACTCTCCCAAAGAAAGATTTGTTACTCCTCTATAATGAATCAGTGTTGGTCAGGAGCGTCTGTCAGGAAACCAATTCTGCATGGGGAGAAGTAAAGAGAATCCCCATGATTGGTATGAAGGACTCCCAATCCCAACACTTGACAGTATACCAAGTACTATCTTCCAGTCTTTAAAGAGCACATAGTCTTCATGGATTCACTTATTGTAGAAGCCTCAATTATACTAGGAATTTAAGGTAGAAGAATAGTTTTTGGGGAAATGCTTATTGCCTGTCCCTATGAAATGGTTCTTGCTTTCAAAATATTGGTTCAGTGAAGACATACATTGATACCCTGTTGTCCATCAGGTAAAAATGACTTTGAGTTAAGGCTAACCTATTGTGTTTTAGGTGTTTTTTTTTATTATTATTAATTTCCTTATCCCGAGACCTTCAGATTTACCAACTGTCAGCTTTTAGGCAGAATACACTTAAATTTTGACTTGTTATATCAACATGATTATTTTTCCTTTTGAGAAATCTTGTTAGCTATTGCCATAGTTAAATAAAAAATTTACTCTTATTGGAGTTACCTTTGATTATTCTCCTGTGGCAATGAAAATTCAATACCCTCTTTTTCCTTTTCGTCCTTTGCCTTGCAAGCATTTGTCAAAGTATAGAATAGATTTTGGACTACTGTGGAGTTTAGGGAATAACATCTTAGAATAGTCAAATTGATGAGTATGAAACCAAGATAAGCACTCCTTATGAAGGACATAGTTATAAGGAAGTTGTAAACATTTCTGATACTCATTTGGCATTTGTTGATTGGCATGGTATTTAGATTATGTAAGCATAGACTCTTGAAGGAAAAAGGGGAATATTTTTATTTGACTAATGAAAATGTATGAATTTCATATAAGAAATTACTGTATGTACTTAGAATCTCAAAAAGAGATATACCTAAAAGAATATAAAATGTAATGGTCTAGAACAGTGATGTCAGATAGAAATATAATGTGAGCCATGAATATAATTTTAAAATGTCTAGTAGACACATTTAAAACTGATAAAATGAAACAGTGACATTTATTTTAATAAAATATTTTTGATCTAGCATATCCAAATTATTATCATTCAACATAGAATTAGAATAAAATTATTGGAAGAGATATTTTGTCTTACTTTCCATAGTCAGCCACTAAAATCCAGCATGTAGTTTACACTTACAGCACATCTCAATTCCACTTAACCATACTTCAAGTAATTAGCAGTACATGCGGCTGCTACCTACTGTGCTGGACAGGATAGATAGAAAAAGGACTGGATATGCTAGCTGTGAGATTTAAGCACCCACTTAATTTTTCTTTGCTTCAGTTTCTTCATTTGTAAAAGACATGAGTGAGATGAATTGTTTTTGCTGTTATTTCCAATACTACGTTTTGCTACTCTAAAAATTTATGTCATGCTGCTTAAGAAAAGGCCATATAACATCTTCTTGATAGGGTTTGTGTAATGAAACGTGATAGCTTGTCAGAATAAAATACTGCAGTACCTCTGTACACCATCATAAAAATGCCTTTTATTTATAAGGAGGGTTCAGTCACCTCTTTTCTAAGTCAGAGTGAAGGATAATTTTGGCTCCAGATAATTAAAGGATTTTATTAATACGCATACTTACTTTTCTATACTTTTTGTTTTTTAAGGACACTGTTTAATGACAAAATGTTTTATGTGACACTATGTCAGTTTACTCAGATAATTGGATATTCAGGGATCAAGTAGTGCATATTCTTCAGAAACTAGAGTATGTGGATGGCCTTCCAATGGAGAAATTTGTTCTATTTTCAAAAATACATTTAAAATTAAAATATGCATATTTTTCTTAAGTAAAGTAATTTGAAAAGTCAACAAATCAAGTTTGTCAAATTTGGATATAACTTGCAAAAAATTTTGCTTATTTTATATTTTAACATACTCAAATTGTTCTCTGGGGCGGGGAAGATTCCTGTTGTGTTTGACTATTCTTAGAACTAAAGTTCAGTTTCTGCTATTTTCTTCCTTTCTCATTTATGCACATATTAATGTTCTTTTTAAAATTCAGGAGACCTTTATTCTACCTAAAGATGAAAATCACAGAGGTGACCTTTTAATTCTGTGCCTGCTGCTGGATTGCCTGACAAAACAACTACAGTTTCTATTATAAAGATACTTGAAGGTAGGATAGGGATATTATTTTATTAATTATAATTTAAGTGGTACTTATTTAGGTATTAATTTTTATATTATGTATAATGTGGGGAAATGACAGGCTAATTGATTTTAAATAGAAAAATTTTTATTAAAATTTTGTATGAAAATTGGTAAATTATAAAACAGAATAGTTAAGAGAGGATAGTATATGGGAAAGTGTTTTATAAATTTCAAAATCGTTTACAAATGTTTTATATATCTTGTTATTTATTATGTCCAATAAGAATAATAATAGAACAAATTAGTATAGGCCATCAGATATATTTACCTTGATGTTGGCATCTTAATCAGGTGTAAAACAAGACTTTTGAATTACCCTACTCAATTCTTAAAAAATTATTGTGATGATGATGAATTAATTATAATATTTTACTTTTAATGCAAATTATATGAGTTGTTTCTTTGCGGAATAATTGTCCTATATTTTTTCCTATATATTTTATTTGTCGTTGTTGCCAAAAGGAAACAAACATAAGTATAAAAAACTATAAACAAAGATAGATATCAATATCCATGTCACTCTGTCTCTCTGTACCACTCTCTGTCTCCATATATATCTATAAAGACATTATTATATGTACATGTTAATAATTCCTACAGGATTTTGATTTTTTTGTTAAAAATTATGGTGTATCTTATGACTTTTTTCTAAAATTATTTTTCATAGGTTATGATAAATATCCAATAATATAAAAATAAACATCTTTTTCAAGTTTGTTTTTAAATACTGAATTATGTTCATCTGTACAAATGTTAAAGATATCCTAATCTACACCTTATTATGTAGATATTTTTGATCTACCTGTGCCGCTATTAAATATCCCTTTGTTGTCAGCTCCACAGAAAATTTACAGATCGCTTTGAACTTTAAATACTAACAAAAATGCTCTGTTGGCAGTCTTTGTGAAGAAAATTCTAGAGTCACAAACACATACACTTTAACATCTTTCAGGTAAAGACTCCTTCACTTTTGAAGACTGTACTTGAATCATGTAATACATAGTAAAATACGTAAATCTATATTAATTATGGTTTCTATGTCACTGTATGAGTTAAGTTAGTTGAACCTGATGAGTAAGCGTAATATTACATTTTATAGTTAAATATTAACCAGTTTGATTTTGTACTTGGTTTTCCCTATTTTACAGCCAATAATTGGTTTATGTTTACAACCTTTTTGTGAGTACCTGGGAAACTTTTTGGTGTGTAGAATATCCTTTCTTGGGGATATGACGGCCTTTGTGTTAGATCTTCTTAATTGATTGTATTGTCCTTGGAACACAACAGTGGTTAGAAACACAAACTTTGGAGCCCAGCACACTTTGATCTGTGCCCTGACTCCAACTTTTATAGTTATGAGGCTTTTGATATATTGCTCAGTCTGTCTAAGCGTCAGTTTCCTCATCTGTATAATTAAAATATCATTATTACCTATCTTATAGGAATGTTATATTAAATAATACAACTTAGGCACAGATTCTAGCAAAGTGGCTGGAATGTAATAACTGCTCAATACATCTGTTTGATCATCATCATTCTTTATTTTGGTTATTATTACTATTTTTGTAGTCATCAAGGGTTGGACTACCACATGACTAACTAGGATATCTCTTTAGGGCCACATATAATCAGTTGCGATTTAGTACTTTCTTATAGTTTTGGGTATGAAGGATGGCTGTAACTTCTAATAATAGAAGATAGAATCTAAAACAAAAATATTATGTGTATTTAATCCACTTGTCATGTCTATGGGACCTAATACATCTTTGTAGACCTTATGTAACCTAAGTGTTTACTTAACTCATGGGCAAGGTGAATGAATCCAGTGTAGAATTTAGAGTTAAAATTATTTGTTGCTACAGACACTCTCCTGTAATTTGGGGAGAACAGTAATTTCTTGGACTGTCCTGTGGATGAGATAGACATTATCCAATTCCAGTAAAGTACCTGGTGATTGAAAGCAGAGGATCTTCACTTCATAAACTGCAAAGGAGGCTTAATTTGTCAGGTGCCCAGATTTGTAGGTCTAGGATAACATCTTAAAAGGCTCCCAGGAGCATGTTGGTAACTGGTGCTGGCTGAGAGCTGTTGTACACTCATCTGACTTTAAGTTTAAATAAAATAGATTCTGTTTTACTACTCTTGTAAATGTTTAGCAAAAAATAGACTTTTTTTTGAAATATTACTCTTCGTATGGAATTCTTCCTCTTCCTATTACAGTATTTTATTTTAAAAATAATGTCCATAAATCTAAACATGGGAAGAGTCAGTGTTTCCATGTGGGTCCATTGGCACAACTGAGAGGCATAAAGTAAAATGAATAACTATTTCAGCTGTCAAAAGAGAGCATTCGTTTGTAGCTTTTGCTTTTCCCTTGCAATAATCCTTTGATAATTTCCCAAGAGATGTCAGATTTGGAACTGTAGTTTTCAATTCTAAGGAATCTAAATTTCAACCAATATAATTAATGTCAACAGGAAGGCTGGACAAATAGAAAAGATGAAAATCTTATTTCATTTTCATGATTATATTAACTGGGCTCTGAAGAATTTGTGTTTCATGTATATTCTTTTAATCTGGAGAGAAATATAAATAACTATGCATGTAGGAATTATAATCAGCTGATGTTTCTTGTAGAAGATAATCTCAAGATAATAATTACTGAAAAGTAAGCATCAGAGGGATAGTAAGTTACTCCTAAATACATAGAATACCATAATAGAAAATGATGATATTATTCCTACTTAGCAAATATGTAATCTAGTGACACTGAGTAATCAAATCAAGGACAAATAAATAATAAATTTACTAAAATTCTGACTTTAGATTCCATTAAATGTTATGTAATTACCCATTTCTCCCTACCACTGAAATTTCTGTGTTGTTATTTTGGGTTGATTAAATAAATCATAGTAAGAATTGGTTTTCTTAATTATAATTACTAAAATATGTTTTCTTTATGATACTTTCTTTCTTTTTTTTTTTTTTTGAGGCGGAGTCTCGCTCTGTCGCCTGGACTGGAGTGCAGTGGCCGGATCTCAGCTCACTGCAAGCTCTGCCTTCCGGGTTTACGCCATTCTCCTGCCTCAGCCTCCCAAGTAGCTGGGACCACAGGCGCCTGCCACCTCGCCCGGCTAGTTTCTGTATTTTTAGTAGAGACAGGGTTTCACCGTGTTAGCCAGGATGGTCTCGATCTCCTGACCTCGTGATCCACCCGTCTCGGCCTCCCAAAGTGCTGGGATTACAGGCTTGAGCCACCGCGCCCGGCCTGATACTTTCTAAGGTCTCCCATGTTATGAGAACATGTGTTGCTAAATTAATTAATTCATTCAGTTTTCAGCAATTTAGGACTTGATCTGCCAGTAACTGTATTAAGCTTTTGAGATACACAAATGAATCAGAAAAAGTCTCTTAGGAGACTTAGAGAGATGACAGGGACAGACATGGATATAGACTGAAGTACTAAATGACGGTTGCTCAGAGGGTTGGTGAAAAGGAGACCCTGCAAGACTGATGATGAAGGGGAACTCAGGAAGGAATATTTCAGAGAAGAGGAACATTTGTGCAGGGCTTTATACTGTATGGAGTTGAGTGGTAGAATAATGGCACTTGAGGACAGATGAGGTATCATAGTGAAAAAGCATGATGCGTATTGGGAAGGATGAATATCATTAAAATACATTGTGATGCATGCTAGGCAGGGGTTATATTAGCAAAGATATGGGAGCAGAATCTCTCTCTGTATCAGTCACAATATACATTCAATAAACAAGAAAGACCTCCTATATTTCAATTCCACTGTAATATATAATTAAGTTATAATTTAATATATCTTTAGAGTGTAATTTAATATAATAAGTTTTGTTACTTTTCTATCTTGTTTCAGCATGAAAAGAGGGTGAGAATTATATGTTATTTAATATTTATTCAACAAATATCAAGAACCACCATGTGCTAGAACCTGATATAGGTATGTAGATATAGCAGTCGACAAAACAGAAAATTCCATTTTCTCATGGGGTTTCCATACCATTCCATGAACCACCGCAGGAATCATCAGATAATGATTGGACATTCATAGAACTAGTTTCCTTATGAAACTTCTTACAAGAAGATCAAGCAGATAAAAACCAATAAGGAAACCTGTCTGTCATTCACCCACTAACTCATGAAACAAATATTTACTGAGTTATATTTAGGAACCAAATTATATCTCCTACCACCTTTTTAGTTAGAAGGTGTTATAAAATTGCAGTATGATCAAAATGATCATTAAGCCTAAGACCTCAAAAACTAGGGAAATAAGCAGAAGGGAGAATGAGAGTATATAAACTTTGGAGTTTATTTGGTTGAAGAAATTGTTTAAAATGTCCTATCATATTAAAATAGACCTTTGTAAGCATTGTTTCCTTGCTCTGCCTTTTAGTTTATATCATTATTTATGAGAAGATCTTGAAGCAGCTTAGAAGAATGTTAAAAGATAATAATACTATTACTACTACTGCACAGCTATTGGAATTGCCTCAAAAACTTTGAATTGCTATGATTGTTCACTTGACAAAAGAATGTGTTATTGTTCAACCAAAACTATTGTACTCTGTCCTAAGAGATATATTAGTATATAATAATACTATCTAATAATAATACTATATTGCTATAAATAATATTATATTGATGATATATTAAAAATATAAATAGAGCACACCATAGTGTAAGCCCAATGAATTTAATGGTGTTTTATGCCTACAGTAAAAATGTACTTATTATATTTGCTTTATGAATACTTTTGATGTTTATCATATTTCAAAAATGAAGAGAATTACATTTTAGGTACATGTCAGACTACTTCCAATAATAGATACGTTGATTGTCTAAGCCCTGGATCTATTTTTTGGAAGGTGATAATTAGCACACATAGAGAAGATAGCATTTTATAAAAATTATTTGCTATGATATCAGAAGCACATATTTCAGGATTTAAATCAGCTAAGTTTAACTGAAAGGCATATGTTAATATTGTTGATAGAAACATTTTTACTTGGATTTTAGATTGATGGAAAAATTCTTTCACTGTTCCATGAGTCTTTCTCCTATATTGTCAGCATTGCATATTCCAAAGTAATTTTTTCAGATAAACACAACGGTATTCATTTTAAATTGAAGAACTGTGGATTTAAAATGATTATCTTAGAATCACATTTGGAGTTATATCTATAGTGTAATATATTTGCCAAAGAAAAAATTAGTCTGCATAGGTATTATTTTCACTCATATTTTACCTAGCAAACTAACAAATTATATTTCCTAACACCTTTCCAGTTAGAAGATGTCATAAAATTGCAGTGTGATCACAGTAATCACTGGTCATGGAAGCAATCAAGATTTGCGTGGCACTTAAGAGGCCAGTGCAGCATGGTATCTAAGGTGTAAAGAACGGTCCTCTGGCTCATGGATGCCTTTATAGTCATGCCTTTATGGTGTACTCAGAGTTGACTCTTTAGGGTAAGCCTTGACCACAGTATGTGTATGTTCTCTGATAGAAGTGAGCAGTACTGGTTTTGCCATAAGCAGGGAGTTGTGTATTTGCTTTGGACACTAGATCCTTAGATAACCAAACCTAGATGGCATGGGTCATAGGAAGATGGAGGACTCAAAAACTCCTAGGTTTGGTCAGTCTTTGTGAGCCTGAAGGCAATATTGCACTCATTATCACATTAATAAAAGTAACACATTATTCAACTTTACTATGAGACAGCACTCTTCTAAGGACTGTAAATACATTTTTCATCTAATCCTCACAGCAACCATTTGACATAGGCCACCTATTATATGGATGAAAAATGAAGTCAGAAAGAATAAAAATAAATGGAAGTATTGATAATATATTTAAAAGATCTTTTATTCATTGAGTACTTAACATGTGCCAGCACATAACTTATCTCATTTAACCATACACTTAATCTTTATGAGATAGGTATAATTATTTGCTATTTTACAAATGAGGACTTAGATTTATAGAAAAGTTAAAGAATATTCCCAGGATCCCAGGGCTAGTAAGTTCTAGAGCTGGGATATAAACCCAGACAGTACCAGCTTTCTTTTTTTTTTCCAAGGAATGAGGGCTAATTTTTCTATTTCCTTAGCATCCTACCCTATATTGGGCATTATATAAACATCAATTACAAACAGAGGACACTTAAGCAACTTCTAGTCTAATTTAAGACAGAGAAAAAACTTTAAAAGATTAAGAGGTAAGACATTTGGTACAGAGGTCTGTGAGGGAGAGAGCCCCAGTCTTGGGAAACAGTGTGGTCTGTGGGAAAACTCATAGGCTTTAGAATCCAATAGAGCCAACTCTACATTCTAGTTTCATTACTTGCTAATTGTGAACACTCATGGGAAAGGTACCTAGTATCTTTGAGCTTGTTCCTTCAACTGTATAATATATTCTCCAAGAAAATGTAGATAAAACAATATCAACATCAATAGCTTCTTAATGTGTACTAGCCCTGGTTTCCAGAACTCTGCTAAATTTATCTCATTTAATACTTGAACCCTTCAAGATAAGCATCATCACTGCCATACCACAGGTGAGTAACTGAGTCTTGTAGAACTTACCCAGGTCACCAGGGAAGCAGTGGAACTAGGATTTAACTCTATTTAAACTTAAAAAGATCACTTCTTGGGCTGGGTGCGGTGGCTCAAGCCTACAATCCCAGCACATTGGGAGGCCAAGGCTGGTAGATCACCTGAGGGTGGGAATTCAAGACCAGCCTGGCCAACATGGTGAAACTCCATCTCTATTAAAAATACAAACAATTAATGGAGTGTGGTGGCGGGCACCTGTAATCCCAGCTACTCAGGAGTCTGAGGCAGGAGAGTTGCTTGAACGTGGGAGGCAGAGGTTGCAGTGAGCAGAGATCGTGCCATTGCACCACTCTAGCCTGGGTGACAGAGTGAAACTCCATCTCAAAAAAAAAAAAAAAAAAAAAAAAAAAAAACTGCTCTTAATTATACAACTAACAGCTTCCCCAAAGTAAATGCTGAATGTAACAGTGGTGAAAGTATTAACTGTGGTATATGAAACCTCTGAGACAAGATTTAGCATGTAAGGCAGACTCTAAGTTGTAGCTCAAATGATGAACTCATATATCTTATCTGTGTCTGAGAAGATACTTTTATTTGGAAATACATTAATGAATACTGCAAGGAAGAAGAATTAGTGTAATTTAACTAAAATTAAATTATATTTCCTTGATTATTATTTCAATTTTTTCGCCTTCTCTTTTCTAGAAGAACATTAAATAGTCATAGATTTTACCCAGAAACATTTTCATAAGTAACTTGCCCAATTTTTAATATTACCAAGAGTGGAATTGAGGGTCAGAGTGGATAAGCCTTACCCAGGTCCAGCTCTTAATGCCAGAACTAAGACTAATGCTCAAGTTTCCAGATTTTTTTTTGACAGTATCACACAACCTGCATTAATTAAGACCAAAAAGAAAAAAGAGAGCTTGATAAAGAGTAATATGTTTCTTTTAATAAATTGTTCAATCATACCAAAAATTTAGGGCTCTATTTCATAGAAATTTCTAAGATAATTGAAGAGAAATATGCATTCTACTCATTAAATTATTATTCTTAATTAACTATTTACATCCCTCACAAGAGGTCCTCATGAGAGGAATATCAACAGCTATATCCTCTAACCATAAATCTTCATTGTCTTGCATGTCCTAAATTATCTGCTTTTTGTTTACTTGATTGTTTTGTCTCCCACATTTTCCTGCTCTCCCCGTGGTCTAATTACGCAATGAGGAGGTGAGATAAAATAGGCATAGTGTCCTTTCCCACCTTTTCCACTGGGCTTTCTTTATATCCTCCAGAAAAATAAACAAGTACAAGCCTCTGTTGATCCAAGGGGCACAAATGCACTTAGCTATGTTAAGACAGAGTTGGAACTACTAACAGGAATAAGTAGTGTAGAGGCTAAGCACACAAATCATAGAGACAACTAGATTTAACAGATGTATGCTAATTGGGCAAATTACTCAAACTCATTGAGTTTCAATTTCCTTGTTGATAAATAATGGATAAACATTTGTCTAATAGTACTTATAATACTATATTTATCTCATAAACTTAAATGGTAGACTCTGTATGCAAAGTATTGGGGACAAACTAAGTGCTAGAGTAATGTTAGCTTTTATTAGTGTTAGAGTAGTATTTAGCTTGATAGGTCTTCTAAGAGTAAAATCATATCTTCTAAGCTATTTCTTGATATTGCTCTTTATTCAGGCCAAAACTTCATTCTTTCATTCATGTGGACCCTCTAATTTAGATATAGTACTTCTTTGGTATTTGAGTTTTTTCTTTGCAAATACTTGGAGGAAGGTGATAACTATTTCATAGGATTATTCTGAAGAATAAATGAATTCATAGCTTAGGCTGTGATACATAGTAACCAATTAGCTGATGGTAGCTGCTATTATTTTATCATTATTTTTGTCTGTCTTAAGAGAGCAAACATCTAGAAATTTCCAATGGTTTAATTTATCTTTTTTTTTTTTTTTTTTTTTACTTACCATAGGACGTTTTGTTGATTCCTGTTGAGTTAGATAAGATAGGGACTTTCTACAACCTAAAGAATATAGTATAAGAGGAATTTTTGGAAACTCCGTGAACCAGGCTGCCAAATACTACTTTTGAATCCTGTAGCTATGATAGTGATAAAATAGATCTATTTAGGAACAAATTCCCACAGTTAACTGAAATGTTATTACAATAAATTTTGTATGGAAAAGGGAGTACCTGTGTTCTAGGTTTGAAAAATAATTAGGTGAGTGAGTTTCTAATTGAGCAGTAAAAACCAAAACAAATAATACAACCTGTGTAGTTGACCTTGTACTTGAGCTCTTTCTATTGAGTTATTGCATTTACTGATTCCCCTGTTTGTTCATTTAACTGAATATATTGAGTGCTTCCTATGGAGCAGGTACTCTGGATTTCTGGACACTTGTTATTTAATAATGAACCTATAATTTAGTAGGAAAGTTGGACATTAATAAAATAATCACATACATAAATGCTAAGTCTTAATTTTGGTGAGTGTTAACAGAAGAGAGGTGTGCAGAGCAAGGAGTTCTTAAAAGTGGGAATTTCATATGATCAAGTAGGCTACAGAAGGACTCTCTAAGAAGAGATGAATGCTTAGTATGAGAGGTAAAGGAGTTTATGTGGAGCTCAGGGTCAGATTCTATATCAATTCATTGGAAGATGTCATACATCTTTATTGCCTAAAATCCCTGAATGATTTTTTTTTTTTTTTTTTGAGATGGAGTCTTGCTGTGTCGCCCAGGCTGGAGTGCAGTGGCTGGATCTCAGCTCACTGCAACCTCCGCCTCCCGGGTTCACGCCATTCTCCTGCCTCAGCCTCCTGAGTAGCTGGGACTACAGGCGCCGGCCACCTCGCCTGGCTAGTTTTTTGTATTTTTAGTAGAGACGGGGGTTTCACCGTGTTAGCCAGGATGGTCTCGATCTCCTGACCTCGTGATCCGCCCATCTCGGCCTCCCAAAGTGCTGGGATTACAGGCTTGAGCCACCGCGCCCGGCCTGAATGATTGTTTAGAAGCAGAGAGTGAAGGAAAAACCTGTCCTAAAGACTTTATTGTATTTTACATTATCCCCTGCAAAATGGAAAACTGAAAATGTTGGAGGTTAAAACTAGTGTAAAATGCCTCTGCAGTTTTTCATTTTGGAGAATAATGTAAAATACAATAAAGTCATTAGAATAGGTATTCCTTTTATTGTCTGCTCAAGACAATCACAGGACATAGGAACACAATGCCAAAATATCCTTACTCTTTTTAATTGGTACTCACAGCACTTCATCGTCCAATTTCTTCCAAAGAAAAGAAGAATTAAAAATATTAATCACTTTGTCATTTCTCCTTAAAATTTCAACCACATTTTTTGTGGAATAATCTAGGTTTATGTTTGAAAGATACTTTTGTCATGAATTGAATTGTCTAAAATTTTTATACTAGAAATATATAGAGCTCATAATTAAATCAAAGTTATTACTTAATTATACAGTTTTAGTACAGAAAAGAGTCTAAGTTAGATTTTTGAATTTTTCCTATATGAATTCTTCTAGAGTAAGGAACACATTACCGTAGAAAAGATTGTACACCAGGTAGATGATGAAGTTATTAGGGATGAAAACAAAGTATCAATGTACCAGGTAAAGGACTTATGATAGCTACTATGAGACTTCCTAAAATGAGTTAATATTATGGCTGATCCTTTTATTGCCATCCTGGAAGGTGATGGAAATGATGTTCACAAGTGGCTTTTGACCAGTGTATCACTTATACCTAGATGCTTATGTCAAAATTGGTACAACCCCTTACAAACTAATCCAAAGCACAATTTCTGGTTAAAACGGCTTAAATGCATTTTTTACTTTTCAGTGTGAACTTTAGAGTTCACGAAGCTGCGTTTCCATCCCAGCTATGAAAATTTAAAGCTGTGTGACTTTGGGCAGGTCACTTACTCTATCATAGTTTCTTACATTTCCCTGTAATATTTCCTTAACGAGTTAATGTTTGTAAGTTGTTTATTACAATGGTTGGCACATAGAAATAATAAACTGTTTTTCTTATGAAATATATAAAGACATACCATAGGTCTGACTTCATCTGCTGAGCACTTGCTTGTTCATCTTCTATTATTCTGAACTTTTTTCCATATTTACTGTACTACAGGGTATCTTTGGTAAAGGACCATATGTCCTTTCATTTTGGTAGGCGTACTTTGCACGTCTTTCATTGCTTATATGTTCTGGAGAAGACCTGTAGGCAATAGAGCTCTTTAAGAATAAGATAAAGTCAAGGATTTCTATTAACCCAGATTATATATGTCCATAATTTTGAAAATATTTTCCATAGGCTTCTCACCTTTAGAACATATGATATTGGCCTACTTTAGGTAATCTAGTATATAGAGAATCTATCAGAGTTTCATGATATCTTTAATAGCTGAAAATGTGTATATTTTAGATATTAATATCACAATGTCTATAAATAACTATATTTTATAGGAATCACTGACCTATTTCATAGGCAAGCTATATTCCTTTTAGCAGACAGACATTTTCTCCTTTAATCTGTGAGTTCTCATTGTTTCTTTTTATTAATACGTTTTAGGTGATTGATTTGTAGAAGGACAAGTTAAACTAAAATTGCCTCCTTTTATTTTTCACCATTTGTCCTTGGTTTCATTTTCAATATACCATAAGTAGAAAGAAGGAATAAAAGGTGAGAAAGAATTTATGTGGTGCTTGTCCTCCAGCTCATCCACAGAGCACATCTATTATAGCATTTTTGTTTTCTTGCCAAAATAAATAGTCCTCTGTCTATACCCAAATTAGGAACAAGACAGAATCATGTAGTAGTTTAGTAGTTGGATGATGAAAGTAATATCTGGATTTGTACTCTGGATCTTTTACTTTTAGTTGTGTAACAATGTCCTTTGTAAACTGGGGATTTAGTATAATGCTTCCTACTTCACAGGTATGATATAATGACTTAATGAAATAATTACCGGGGCCTTCTGATAATTGTTCAAAAAATTCAGCCTAGAACCTAGAAATTGGAGCATCTTAAAATCACAGGTGATTCTGATGCAGGTAGTTAGGGAAACGTTCTTTTTTTTTTTTTTTTTTTTTT
>NW_012117988.1:1817304-1843005 GCF_000951035.1 Colobus angolensis palliatus | reverse complement strand
ACCTCGCCCGGCTAGTTTTTTGTATTTTTTAGTAGAGACGGGGTTTCACCGTGTTAGCCAGGATGGTCTCGATCTTCTGACCTCGTGATCCGCCCGTCTCGGCCTCCCAAAGTGCTGGGATTACAGGCTTGAGCCACCGCGCCCGGCCGGGAAACGTTCTTTAAGATAATGGGACAAATTGCTCTTTGCCAGTCACAGAAACCATATGTCTATTTTTGTCCATCTGGCTTAATTACTTTCAGAATTAATGAATACTGTAAACTTAATAAAAGATAAATTATAATTTTGATTTGACAAGCACTTAGCTGGCATATATGTGTATGAATGAAACACACTTTGAGAACTGAAGCTGAGGATTTTGTTAAGAAATTCTGTGCTCTTATTTCCTGAAAACCATAGAAGATAACTAATATCAATGTCAATGAAAGTTGTGACTCAAGGTTTATTCAAGTCAAAGAATAGAAGAATTTCTTAAGAATAAATGTGTGCTGGCAGACGTTTTCAGGCTTAAGACATTTCATTTTCTAATTTACAAACATGAAATATAAGATTTTTATTACTAGTGTGGTTAGTCATGCTGCTCCAGATGCTAATTTTCATTTCCTAAACAAGTTATTAAAGTGAAAAATCAGTTCTCCAGATTTTCATTTGGTGGCTTTAATTTCAATCCATTCAGCACTAACTAAATGAAAACCACTCTGCCTATACCATACTTGTTCTGTTCCTTCTGCCTCATGAGTTTACCCTACAGGTTCTCTCTAATTTCTGGTCCTTTTCTAGGTTTTATATTTTCTCCTTTGCTCCTTAAATATTGGTAAAGGGAGTTTATTCCTA
This sequence comes from Colobus angolensis palliatus, assembly GCF_000951035.1. Lineage (NCBI taxonomy): Eukaryota > Metazoa > Chordata > Mammalia > Primates > Cercopithecidae > Colobus > Colobus angolensis. Next base: position 1,842,171 of record NW_012117988.1, on the reverse strand, counting down.
TCAAAATTAATGTTAATGGTAACCAATTAAGGAAATGCTTACTGCTGAAGAAAGACTAAAGGAGTTTTCAAGTGGGTTCTTTCTGTCCCATGCAAATGCAATCCTCTAGTACTCTGATTCTACAAAAGCAATAATTTGTGTATTCAGAATTTAGATTCCTTTCCAGTATGGTGCTTTCTTAATTCTTAATTCCCATTCTTTGGGATCTGATAGCTGCTGCTTTTCTTCAGTTACATTATTTTTTTCTCCCCAGACTTTGTATTTATATCTAGGTTAGAACTATTTTTTTAAATAATTTTGTGTGCCTGTGATTGGTTGATATGTTTCCCCACATTGTTTCATTTGATGGCATGCCAACACAGTTATTATTCATGTGCTCTTAAAAGCCCCACTCATGAAGGACTGTAAAAAAAATTATTTCATGATCTTTACAACAAATTTATATTCTATTTCAGTTTTTGTTTTACTTTGTTTTTTCTTTGTTAAAGCATAACTTGCAAGGCAGCACATTTCAAAAAAGTCACTTGAGCATAGATTTAAACTCTAGAGCATATTTGTTTATTTCCATTAGTTTTCAACTTCATGATTCCTTTCTTTTAAGTATAGATTAATATAATCATGAAGTCAATTTATTATCTAAGAAACCTTAATGCCAACTTTTTTTTTTCCTTTTGCAATGATTGTGTAACAATATTATGAACAACCATACAGTATGGATCTGTATGTGTATATACATATATATTTTTCTTTTCTAATAGTTCACTTTCTAATGATAGATTTATACAAAGGTTGTTTAAAATAGAAGATTGTAGGTAAATTCAGGGGCACAAATGTTCACAAGTTTGGGGTTGGAGAGGGGGTCTAGCCAAGCTGTGGCATGTGGGGTGTGTGTGTGCCCGTGGGAGACAGGAAGAGGGAGGGAGGGAGTGGCGGGGAAAGAGAGAGATAGAGAGCGAGCTAGAGAGCTAGAGACCAAGAGGGATCACGTGCCCTATGTGACTATTTCAATTTCAATGAATTAAAACTAAAAGAAATTAAACATTCTGTTGCTCAGTTGTACCAGTGACATTTCAAAAGCTCTGTGGCCGTGTGTGTTAGTGGCTACCATATTGGAGAGAGAAGAGGAGAGAAAGAGAAGAAAGAGAGAAGAGAAGACAAGAGAGGGAAAGACGGGATAACAAGAGATGGGGAGATGTGATAAGAGAGGGAAGATGGGCTTCCTGACTAAGGGGATTCCCAATTATTTAGGACTCTTGAGATGTATATATATCTTTAATTATTAGGATCCTTGAGCTATTTTTTTTTGTGTGTATATATATGTATATCCCCTTAATTTTCTTAATATAAAATACACATATATTTAAACAGCTTCATTGAGATATAATTTATATACTATAGAGTTCATGTGTCCTTAATGTATAATTTAATGTTTTTAGTACGTTTACTGAGTTGTGTACAGCCATCATCATAATTTAGATAATCGTAATCTAGTTTTTGAACATTCCCATCATCTCTAAAAGGTCTTATATTTCCATTTGCTGTCATTCTATTTATATGTATTAAAGTGATCAATTAATATTAGCTTCTATTCTATTACATGTATCGAGAAATCAGAAGACAAATATAGTCTTTATGGAGATATACGCAGGGCTTGTGCTCTTGGAACTTTGCAATTATTAACTTATATAGCCCTCATTCAATATAATGTGGTTGTTTTCATTATTATCTGCATTCCTTGTCTACTGATAAGGAAACTGAAGTAAGTTTACCATGTTTGCCCAACTTTCTAGTGGAGGCATAGGGCTTTCAACTGATGTGCTATGGCTCCAGGGTCCATGATTTTAATCACTCTATTTTAGAAGCTATTGGGCTCCAGGGTCCATGATTTTAATCACTCTATTTTAGAAGCTATTGCTAATACTTGCAAGGATAAGAAAAAGGTTTCTTCCAAGGGGCAGTTGTAAATTAGCTTTTGATTGAGAATTTTAGGCATGTAATAATTTTCATCAGAATCATAACTTTTGTCTCTAATCCTACGTAAATCAGTTTTGAGAGCATAGATCAACTAGGATTTTAGGTGTATAGTTTCAAATAGTAAGTAGCAGGTAGTTACTCCACTACTCAGGATATGTGTGAATCTAGTATTTCTAGTGTTATGGAAAGCACTGACTGATGTCCATCTCTCCAATATATATTTTTGAAAAACATTCTTTGAAAAACTAAAAAGCCTGATTTTTCATAGTTGTTCTGAAGTTTTCACCTTAGTGCTTTGCATACATAAGTAGCAGCCTGTTTGTTGTTTATTTTTGTCAGGGCTTAAATTGTTCTGTTTAAGATTGTTTTACAATTCCAGTGGAATTCTGCTTACTTAATACGTGTGTGTGTGTGTGTGTGTGTGTGAGACCAGTTAATAAGCAAACAGCAATAGTTGTGTATTACATTATCTCTAAGCCTAGAAACCCTCAAAATGCAATTTTATCCTTGGAGAAAATGTTAAATGAAATTATTATATTTAAAACAACTTTTGCCAGGCATGGTGGTATGCACATATAATTCTAGGTAATTGGGAGACTGCAGAAGGAGGATGGCTTTAACTCAGGGGTTTGAGGCTGCAGTGAGCCATGATAATGCCACTACATTCCAGTTTTGGTGACAGTATGAAACCCTCTCTCTAAAAACTACAATACAATACAATACAATACAACACAATACAATAATGTTCTGTGATGCAATTGTAGATGTGCACATCATATATGTTTAATTATATATTCATCATATATACAATTATACATTTATATATCCAATGATACATATTCATATATATACAATTGAAGAATATACATATTCTTTGTTCTTCTAATTATAAATAATAATAATTCATGTGAAACAAAATTGGCCTTATTTTATTTTAAAACACGTTATAGGAACAAAGAATAAGGATATTACCAATTTTCAGATTTTTTTTTGGAAAATAGTAAAGTCTTTTAGGGTGAAGTTGATGTTCAGAGTTGAGAGAAATCTCACATTAACAACAAGATCCTGTCATCTACTTAAATATTTCACTTAAGTTGTCTCTGGAAACCTCATCTCACTCATGTCTGTCTGATTCCCACCTGGGGGTCTGTAGCACTTTCCACCACAGCCTTTCTGTCAGGCTTCAACCTACCCTGCAATGGTAGCCTTCTTCTTGAGGTGTTTAACTGCACTGATTCACTTCAGGTCTTTCTTCTCCTCTTCTTTGTTCTCATTACCATTGTCACCCATGGAGGATGGGTGACCGGAAGTCTTGAGGTCAACGCATTGCTTCCCTCTTCAAATTTGAGTCGTTGCAGCACTCCTCAACAACTTTACGGTTTTCCTAAAGGGTTGTTCCACCCAATTCCATCATGGTATTTTTCCCTGAAGAAGAAACAGGAAGTCTGAAGATCTAAATAGGCGGTAGAGTGATAGTTAAACCTGTGTTTTCACTCTCGCCACCATTTGTTAGCTGTGACCTTGAGCATGTTATTTATTTTTTTTTAAGCATCAGGTTCCTCACAAGGAGTCTAATAGGGGATAATAGGAGTTCTTTTGAATATTACATGAGATTTATATATGTGTGTACATACATTGTGTGTGTGTGTATATATATATATATGATTTAGCAAAGTGCTTTGTACAGAGTGAGCAATCAATGAGTGCAATTCATTGAAAACTATGACTGGTTTTATTTTTGTGTTTTAATCTCATCTATTTAGCAATAACTATCCTGTCTGGCTGTTTTAGAGCTCTTAAACTCTGATGCCATCCTGTTTTGCCAGTTTGAGTATTTTGATGTTCATTGATTTATAGTCCTGGCCATCTATTAAAAACATAATAATAAAAATCTTATAACTGAAAATAACTTTGGAGAGAATCTATTACAAATTCCTTCTCAAAGTATGTCTTATGTAAAATCCTCTGCTGTGTTTGTGAACCCAACTCTATTAACAGATTAGTAGTCCTGAGAAGTGTTTTCTAGAAGCTTCAGATATTAAAAGGGATACACTGAGAGACTAAATTATTATTAACCAAGGAGTTAAACCAGCTAGCATAGTGACTACTTTTTAAAGAATCTTTCTACAACACCCCAGACTTGAAAAAGGAATTTCATAATACATGGTACTCTTCATACAATCTCTTGCTCTTAAAAGAGAATGGTGTGTGTATTATAAATATTATGAATTTTCCTTTAATAAAGTATTTTATACAACTTTTTGGACCTAGGATACATTGTATAATACTAATTGATATCCATTTTGAGCATTATAAGTTAACAAAAGGGAATCAGTGATAGAAGTCCATTCCATCATGAGAGGGTTGGTATGATGACAGTATTTATTTCAAGTCAAACTATAACTTCTAACTTCTAACTATGCATATTAGTTGTGTCTTCTGGAGCAATAGGAGAACCTACTTTGAACATAAGTATCATATGTTCACTTAAACTTATTGTTTCCTCACTTAACAGGACAGCTTCCTCATGACAATTTATATATATATAGTTATCCCTTACCATTCTGGCTTCTCATTTCTAAGCTTAAGAAAATCTTTCTTAGAATGTCTACTCAACAACTGAAGGCAAAACTGCAAATGTAGTCTGGGAGTAACCAGGAACAGTCAACAATTAACCTTTTTTGGTTCTAGATATGTTTATAGTACTGCCATTATGACTTAACAAGAACATATATTACCTTGTTGGTTTACACTAAATTTATGGTTCATATATTACCCTGTTGGTTTACACTAAATTTATGGTTAAATAAACAAACATCTGTGTCTTTGTTTTATATGTAAGTTATAATGAGGCCAGATTTTGCTCATACTATATTTGTGCTTCCAATTCTAAGACTAAATGTAGAATTTAACATCTGTCCATGTAATGTTTACTGTGTGTTGGTTTCTATTCATTATGATAAGTTGTCAGGATGAATATGAATCGTACATTTGAAATACATTAACTAAGTGATCTTCCATAGCTCTCCACTGATCAGATAAGGACTACCCATTAGGTTGAAATGAAAACATAAACCAGCACTATTTGCACAGAGTTGCTAAAATTTTACTGAAATATAATATTCAGCCTGTATTTATCCTTGGTGCATATAAGGAGAAAATATGTCCATTGCTTTGTTATAATCAAGATATATTGACATTAAAAGCTTTCTGTACCAATCTAAAACTAGTATAAATGAAAGAGGTTTATATTGCAAGACATTACTTATTTCACATTGGCTTTTAGTATTTGTAGTTTAAAAAAATGATTACCTGCAAAATACATTACTTATTTTTTATATCTGGTGGACATCTATCTCAAAATTAACAGTGTATTAGCTATTTGCATCCTTTGCCTACTGATATATCTCTGTACCTCGCATAGTCTCCTTAATTTATTTAGTGCTAATAATTTTCTTTATTTACTTATGTTTTATTTGCAAGTTCTGATCACAGACTGGAGACCTGAATTCATTTGCAATCGTTAGAGGCTTTGTTCATATTTTGCCACAACTTTTGTCAGGGAGAATAAAATGCTTAAATGTTTTGTTCAGTCATTTGCTATCTTATGCTCTTTCATTTTGATGCAGAATGCAAAATAAAAACAAGATTTTAAAAATTTGAACTTTTTTGTATCATATCACTATTATATAATCTTCCTCCAATCAGTAGTCTTATTCACATAGCAGTGAGCAAAACTAACCCCAGCTAGTTGAAATTGGTTAACTTAAGAAGGTAAGAGGTATAACAGTGGGGGATCTGATGAAGAAGCTAAGATAAAGCAGGTTTTTCATTTCCAAAAGAAAAAGAGTAAAAGAACAAATGCGAAAGAGTAAAGATTTCTTACTAAGACAATGATCATACTATATTTTAGGTCTTAAATTGGTACTATATAATTAGCTTCTACCTCTACATCCTTTGTTAACAAACAATGTTGGTTTTCCCTGACACTTTCATTCTCTATTATCAACACCCTTGCCTTTAGTATTAACTAGATGCTTGTAAATTCATTTGGTTTGTTACATACAAGGAAGCGTTTTACCATTGTGACTTTTCCTCCATTTAAATGTTGAATATCTTTCTGATTTTATGACTCAGGGATATTAGCCCTTATCTCTAGGGTGCCACTATGATGACACATACCCTGAGTACCTTGGATGCTTGCAATGCTAGACACTTTCAGTAACCTTTATATAACCCATTTGGCATAGCTGAGTATGCATCTCTCAAATTCCCTCCAAGATTATTAAGATTTGGTTATGCCACAATAACTTCATGCCAAAGCACATGCCAACAGCGTGTTTAGTACGGGGAATAGAATTTTCCACATTCTTCTCTTGCGATGCATCACTGCTGTTTCAGCTTTTAGAATTATCTGAATTCTCTATAGTGCATTCCCACCCTCAGTTTATAATATTTCTTTCCTGATCCTATTCAGTTTGGGATATAGAATTAAGAAATATAACAATCCAATGGCTAATAAATATTAATAACTTGCGAGACTCTCCCTTATTTGTGATACTTGACTTTTCTCTCCCCTTATGATACTTAACTTAGCTCTCCCTTCTACTGGATAGATTCTGGGGGACAAATTTCAGATCTGAAGTAGCTTTGCTTCAGCTACAGTTTTCTCTCTTTTCCCTTTAACTTCGCCTAAATATTTTGTTGTTTTTTTCAATATTTCCAACAGAAATGACCACCACCACAAAAATAATGAATCAGAAACAAAGTTGTAGAAAATATACACAGAAGGAAATACTTATTTTCACAGAACATTTCTACAGAATTCTGAGGATGATTTTTTTGTCTATCTTTTCTTTCAAGGGAATTTCCACTTATATGGGGAAAGCAATTTTGTTTGGAAACTTAGCATATTCATATGGGCTCTTAAATTTAAGTTTCAGTTGTTGAATGAGGTTAAAGCCAAATTGGGAGAGAGATTGAATAGGTTTAAAGGCAGGCAGACTTCAGTTTCAGTACAGCACTGTATTAACTAGTAATGTAATACAGGGCAGGTTAAGAAATACAGCCACACACCTACAACCATCTGATCTTTGACAAAATTGACAATAACAAGCAATAGGGAAAGAATATCTTATTCAATAAATGGTACCGAGATAACTGGCTAGCCATATGCAGAAGATTGAAACTGGACCCGTTCCTTTCACCATATAAAAATTAACTCAAGGTCGTTTAAAGACAAATGTAAAACCTATAACTATAAAAACTCTGGAATATAACCTATGAAATACCATTCTGAACATAGGTCCTAGCAAAGATTTAATGACGAAGATTCCAAAAGCAATTGCAACAAAAACAAAATTGACAAGTGGGACCTAATTATACTAAAGAGCCTCTACACAGCAAAATAAAATAACAGAATAATTAGACAACCTACAGAATCGTTCAGGTGCCTACTTTTAGTAGTATTAATTATACTTGGCCATTTTTTAAAAATGAGTATTGCTGTATATGCTGTTGACTGATATTGTGTAGAGAGAGTATCTTAGGGCTAAATTCCTTAGGAAGCAAATTTGTTCTGGATGTGCTGGGAGCATAAAGCTGAGTGAAAATGTCATGCACCTCACATACTTATGGTCCTTTCTCTTGAAGTATCTTTCCTCTTTTAGTACAGCCTTATGCTTTAATGTAATATAAGGACATTCAACAGACAAATTCCAGGCTGAATAATTCCTCCAAGCCTGTCATACTTCATTTATTCGTCAAATAAACATAGAGATAAATGTGAAAGTATAAATTAAAACAGTGAAAAAAAAGACTAGGAGAACATAAAGTAGATTTATAAGTCAGTCCTTGGCTTACAATAATCAAATATCACTTCTACTATCCTAGAGTATTTGATATAATCATTTTTATCAATCATCTTAGTTGCTGTAAAATACCCTGAAATTGTTCACTAAAAAGCATAATATCATAACTATATATTTAATAAAGATATTTCAATTGTTATTATGTACTCTTCTTTCTACTTCAGTGTGGTCTAGCTACCTGACTCATAGAAACATAAGTAAAAGAGGTTAGAGGAATGTTATCTTAAATATTTGAGTAGCAGATTTTTATAGAAATTAATCAGAATTGAAGTTTCACAGTTGAAATTTTAATTATAGAAAACTATTCTGTAGATCATGATGCTGTCACATATAATACATATAATTTTAATTACATATTTATTGCCACCATTAATCATACAAGAGTAATTATTTTATGTAATATTGAAGTACAGAGATAACAAATAGTGTTAATATTTCAGTCACAGATCTATGAAGGTTTTTAAAGCTACAAATGTAGAATAGTCTATGTCAAAGATTTTGGTGCTACTTATAAGCTTGCAGCTAGATTTTTATACTCATCAGAGTCAGGATTTTCTAATCATTTTTTGGTCTTCAAATCATGGTGACTCTAGGAATATACATTAATTCATTAAAGACATTAAATAAGAGCTTGTTTTTAAAATAAATTCCATAAAAATCATGTCATGATTATTGATATTATTTAACCATTATGTAGCAAGAAATATAGATGTTCACTGAGACAGTCAAAACTTGCCTAACTTTCACATACATAAGTGAAGCTTCTAATTAAGTCATAAAGCTTTGAAGATGAAGGATGGCCATAATAACTGATTTTCTTTCATTGAGAACCAATGTGAACCAATCATTGTGCCAGGTGTTAAACTTATCACCAGTCTTCCTAGCATCTTTGTTATGTAGGTATTGTTATCACTTTATTAAGATTTGTATTTAAAATCACACAATGCAGTATATTAGTACAGCTTTCTTAAAAAACATTAAAATTGTAGTAGTATGTACAATGAAAAGTAAAAGCCTGAAGCTTTTACCTTGTAATGGAGAAAGATGACCACTGCCACGTAGGACACAGAAATACATGGAATGAGGGCCGGGTGCAGTGACTTATACCTGTAATCCACACACTTTCAGAGGCAGAGGCAGGGGATTACCTGAGATCAGGAGTTCAAGACCAGCCTGGCCAAAATGGTGAAACCCCCATCTCTACGAAAAATACAAATATTAGCCGGGCATGGTGGCAGACCTCTGTAATCCCAGCTACTTGGCTAAGGCAGGAGAATTGCTTGAACCTGGGAGGCATAGTTTGCAGTAAGCCTAGATTGCGCCACTGCACTCCGGCCTGGGTGACAATAGCAAGACTCTGCCTCAAAAACAAACAAAACAAAAAAAAAAAACAAAAAAAAAAACTGAAGAACTGTTGCTTGAAGTGAGTTTAAGTCACTAATAATGGATATATATGAATTCATACACTATACTGTCTGCTTGAAACTACACTTTGTGCTCTCTTGTTTCTGCAGCTGTTGCCCTCTTTTGTTTTCCTCCTCTGGAATGTTTTCAGGAAATTAGGGAAGGATAGTTTCATGTTTATAGGTTCTCACCATAATTCCCATGATCCACTAAATGTCCCCTGTTTTACATGATTTTGTCTAGGACAAAAAGCAAGCAAACAAAAAACCTTTCTATTTCTGTCAGGTGTTTCCCCTCATAGATACGCTGATCTTTACTGAACCATAAAGCAGTTGAAAAAAGAATTGCCAGCTTCTAGATATATAGGATGTCCAGTAGGGCAGAGAGAGCCAACCAAGTCTAGAACGTAATCTGGTCTTTGGTTCCCTCCAGGTCAGGGAGTGAGATGGTAGTAAAGAAACAATGGTGCAAAGAAACTGGAAAGACATTGCTTGTGAGGATTGAGAAAAGTGTTATCACAAGAAGGCAGGAAAGGACATGACATAAATAATCATGCGTATTTTCTTTATAATCTTGGGTGAGGTACACTTTTTATGCAACCATAATCACTACCCATCTCCAGAAATTCTTCATTTTTCCAAATTGAAACTCCATTCCCATTACACATTAAATCCCCATTTCATTATCTTTACTCCTTGCAATTACCATTCTACTTTTTCTCTATGGATTTGACTACTCTAGGCATCTCATGTAAGTGACATCATGTACAATTTTTCATTTTGTGGCTGGCTTTTTTCACTTAGCATGGTGTTTTCAAGGTTCATCCTTTTGCCACATGTCAGGATTTCTTTCCCTTTTAAAGCAGAATTTTATCCTATTATATATGTATACCACATTTTGTTTATCCATTCATCCACTGATGAACACTCAGGTTGCATCCATCTTCTGGCTATTAAGAATAATGCTGCAGTGAGCATGGGTGTGCAAATATCTCTGAGGCCCTGCTTTTAATTCTTTTAGGTGTATACCCAGAAATGGAGTTACTGAATCATATGGTAATTCTATTTTTAATTTTTTTGAGGAACTGCAATACAGTTTTCCATAATGGCTGTACCATTTTATATTCCTATTAACAGTGCACAGGCTTCTAATTTCTCTACATTCTCACCAACACTTGTTATTTTCTGTATTCTTAAAATATACTGTCCATCCTAAAATATGAAGTGATGTGAAGTGGTATCTTATTGTAGTTTTGATTTACATCTCCCTAGGTGATTAGAAATGTTGAACATCTTTTCATATTCTTAATTTCATTTGTATATCTGTTTTGAAGAAATGTCTTTTCAAGTCTGCTGCTCATATTTTAATTACATTGTTTTTTGTTGTTGAATTGGAGAATTTTTAAAAATATAGTTCGTATAATTATCCCATATCAGATATGTGACTTGCAAATATTTTCTCCCATTCCTTGGGTTACCTTTTCATTCTGTTGATAATATACTTTAATAAACACAACTGTTTATTTTGATTAAGTCCAGTTTATCTGTCTTTGTTTTATTGCCTGTGCTTTTGGTGTCATATACAAGAAATCCTATTGCCAAATGCAATGCCCTGAAGCTTTTCCCCTATGTTTTCTTCTAACAAATGTATAGTTCTTATATTTAAGCCTTTGATATATTTCGAATTAATTTTTGTATGTGTAAGATAAGGGTCCAAATTTATTCTTTTGCATGTGGATAACCAGTTTTCCCACACCATTTTTTGAAAAGAATGTCTTCTTCCCATTGAATAGTCTTGGTTACCTTGACAAAAAACATTTGATCCTATATGCAGAAGATTATTTCTGGACTCAACTCTATTTCATTGCTCTATATGTATTTTTTTAAATACCAGCATCACGCTGTTTTGATTACTGTAGCTTTGTAGTAAGCTTCGAAATCAGAAAGTGGGAGACTTCCAACTTTCTTTTTCAAAAATGTTTTGGCTACTTTTGGTTCCTTGAGATTTCATGTGAATCTTAGAATATAATTTTTTTCTGCAGAAAACATTGTTGGGATTTTGATAGGGATTTAATTGAATCTATAGATTGCTTTGGATAGTATTGGTCCTATAGTTTTGTTTCTGAATTGTTTCTATTTCACAGTGCTTTTGAGATTTATGCATGCTGCTGCATGTATAAACAGCTTCTCCTCTCTATTGTTGAGCAGTATTCAGTGATACTAGATGTGCTAATTGTTTTTCCTAGCTGCTTTCAAGATTTTACATTTTTTTTCCAGCTTGATTATGATGTGTCTATGAATAGTTTCTTTTATCTTGTTTTGAGTCTGCCAGACTTCATCAACCTGTACTTTTGTCATTTTCATTAAATGTGGGTAGTTTTCAGCCATTATTTCTTCAAGTATTTTTTTCTGCTCTAATCTCTTTTACCTATCCTGGGTCTCTAAAGATATATCTTAGAACTTCTGATCTTACTGATGAGTTTCTGAAGAAAAATTCTTTTACCAATCATTTTTCTCTCTGTTCTTCAGATTGGGTAATTACAGTTGATTTCTTTCAACTTCACTGTTTTATCTCCATTCAGCTATTGAGTCCACCCTGTAAGGTTTTTTTTTTTTTCCAAATATTGTATTTTTAGTTATAAAATTTCCAGTCAGTTCTTTTTCTCTTCTAAAAACTGTATTTTCCTGTGAACTATCTTTCCATTTATTTCAAATATGTTTGCTTTTACCTCATGGAGTAGGATTGTAAGAGTTTCTTTAAAGTCATTGTTTGATATTTCCAATATGTGGGTTATCTTTAATGTGGTGGTTCTTGAATTTTGAAAAAATTGGGTTGTGTTCTGGACATTAAAAGTAATATATTGTTTGATCTCTGGGTCTTGTTATAATTCTATGAGGAATACTTATTTTTGGTGTGTTTGTTTTCACAGAAGTTTATCCTGGTTAAATTTTGAGTGCAATTTCTGTTTTGCTTCTGTGCTTGGTTTGTCCAACACATACACAGCTCAGGAGTGAGTCCAGGAATTTTGTGGGTTTGTGTAAAGAATTAGGGAATGTTATTTTTTAGCTTTTTTCTTTTTGGGATGCTTACCATATTTTCTGGTCTGTAGTGGCTCATTTTCCTTAATCCTTTGCCAGAAATATGAAGTTACTTTCTGAATTTAACTTTCTGCACCACTGCTCTCCTCATTTGCTCTATGAATGGCCCCTGCTGCTGAACAGTCTTTAGAAAAAAGAAGGGTGAAAAAGAAAAACGAAGTATTCAACTACTTGTGAGTCATTCACCAAGGTTTGATTCTTCTCCACAATATGCCTGCTTTTATTAAATTTTCAGTTTTCTAGAAGTTGAATTTTGCAATTCATTCAGAGTTTTTAGTTGTAATCAATGAGAGAGAGAATCTGTAGTGGGCTTGCCCTGCCATTCAGCTGTGGCACATCTTTTTATTTACTTAGCATTATCTTTCAAATAACAGAGACTTATAATTTTGATGAAGTTCAATTTATCAGTTTTTTTCTGGCTCAAGCTTTATGTGCCCTGCCTACGGCATTTTTGTTTAACCCCAAGTCACAAATACTTTTTGTATATTCATCTAGATATTATAATCTTAAGTTGACATTTAGAACTATGATAAGGTCAGGTTGATTTTTCCATAAGATGTGGGTTGTGGGTTAACACATCTTTAATTTTCCATATAGATGTAAATTTGTTTAAAAAACTCTCATTTTTATAAATTGTGTCAGCTTGACACCTTTGTTGACAATCAATTGATGATATATTTGTGTCTAATGTTGGTCTTTTTAATCTGTTTCATTCATCTATTTGTCTGTCTTTGCTCTAATATACCATCTCGGTTTCTGTGGTTTATTGTAGGTCTGATATTAGATATTTTGAGTCTCTTAGTTCTTTTTTAAAATTATTATTATTTTTAAATTTTAATCCTTATGAGTACATAGTAGGTATATATATTTCTGGAGTACATGGAATATTTTGATACAGCGATGCAATGTATAATAATTTCATTTTATAATTTTTATGCTGTTGGGTTCTTTTTATTTCCATATACATTTTAATGTTAATTTCTATTTTAAAAAAAGTCTGCTAGGATACTCATTGCAATTTTATTGAATCTAAGGGTGGGGAAAATTGAGATCTCAAATATGGAGTTCTGCAATCTATGAATATTGCATATGTCTCCATTTGCTTATTTTATTTTTTGTTGTAAATATTTTGTAGTCTTTAACGTATAAATCTCTCACGTTTTGTTAGATTTATCCATACTATTTCATATTTATGCTAGAGTTGTATTTTTAACTTTTATTTCCAATTGTTTTTGCTAGTATTAAGAAATACAACTGTTTTATTTGTAGACAACGTATTTGTGTTTAAAATACTAAATATTCTATTAAAAATAATACAATAAATGAATTCATCACGATTGTTTGAATTGTCTATTTTTGTCAATTTTTTTCAGGTATTTTTAAATGTAATGACCTATTTTTACTTAGTCTTTCTTTCACTACATTAAAATTTTGTTTCACTGTGTCCTGTGTTACATTGTGTTTGATGAGAAGTCAGGGAACATTCTTATTATTCCTCCCCTGTATTTGGTTTTCATTTTTCCTTTTTCTTATTGCTTCTAAGATTTTCTGTTTAGTTTTGTCTTTATTTCCAGGAATTTGATTATGATGTGCCTTGGTATGGTTTTCTGTATCTTGATCCTTGTTGTGACTTAATGAGCTTCTTGAATCTGTAGGCTTATATTCTCCAAATTTGAAAAATTTTCATCATTAAAAATATATTTTTCTAACCCCCTCACCCCTTCTTGTATACCAGTTATATTTTTTCTAACTTGATGTCTTCTCATAGGTCACTTGATGTTTTTCCATTGGTCATTTATGTACTTTTTACTTCCAGGTGTTTTTCCTCCTTGTGATTCAATTTGGATATCTTCTGTTGTCCTGCCTTCAATTTCACTAACGTTTTCTTCTTCAGTGCTTAATTTACTGCTAAATGCAGCCAGTGATGTTTTTATTTCCTAGGATGTCTTTTTCAGTTCTCAACATTCAATTTTTTACATTTTTCAATTCTCTTCTGATTGTGTTTATTCTCTATTTTGTTTCTGTGTTTCTTTAAATATTTGGATATATTAAAATAGCAAATTTAAAATCTTGTCTGCTAATTTCATTTTCTCTATTTTCGTAATTTAATCTATTGATTGAATGTTCTCCTTGCTATAGATTACATTTTCTTGCCTTTTTTAATGTGTAGTAGATTTTGATTGTATGTTTACCTTTATGGATGTCTTGTTGTTGTTCAGATGCTGTTGCGTTTCTACGTAGGTTATTCAATTTTGTTTCAATATTTTGTTTATTTACTTGAAAGGCAATTTGATCCTGTCAAGCCTTGTTGTTGAACTCTGTTAGGACAGATACAGCATTCTTTAGGCATGGCCTTTCTAGGTTTTCTACTGAATGCCCTGGATTTTAATACTTTCCATGCTGATTAGAAGGAACTCTAATATCTTACAACCCTGTGCAAACTCAAGGTGTTGTTCAGCTCCCAGTTCATTATGTGGTAGTTGCTTTTGATCTGAAGCCATAGTATGTGGCCCACTGCATGCTCAATTAAGTATTCTGTTACAGACTCAAGGCAGGGCCTCTATGTAGTTTTTTTGAGCTGCTTCGTTGTATAGCACCTTTCTCTTTGACACCATCTCACTAATTCAAGCTGCTTAGTAGCCCCAAACTCAATCTCTGTCTCCTCACATAGTAAAATCCTCAGGAACAATTTGGGCTTTCCCCCCAGTTCATAAAGTGACCCCAGGAAGAAAGTTAAGGATGATACTATAGCTCACGTTATTTCTTTTTTCTTCTCTCAGACATTGAAGTCATTAACTAGCATGAGCCAATATCCAAAAATCATTGTTTTATAAATTATTGCCTATTTTTTTATTTGTTGACATAGGTAGAGACAATTTACTATCAGATATTCTTTCATGGATGAAAACCAAAATTTAAGTCGTTCACTTATTTTTAAATTACATTATCAAAATTAGAGATTATTTTAAAACATAATTTTAGATGACACAAACAAATGGAAACATGCTCATGGATGGATAGAATCAATATTGTAAAAATGACCATACTGCAAAAAGCAGTCTACAAATTCAATGCAATTCCCTTCCCATCAAAATGCCATCATCATTCTTCACAAAACTAGAAAAAAAATCTTAAAATTCATATGGAACCAAAAGAGAGCCCAGATAGCCAGTCAAGACTAAACAAATAGAACAAATCTGGAGACATCAAGTTTCCCGACTTTAAACTATACTATACGGCTCTAGTCACCAAAACAGCATGGTACTGGTATAAAAATAGACACATAGATCAATGGAACAGAATAGAGAACCCAGAAATAAAGCAAAATTCTTAAATCCGACTGAACTTCCACTAAACAAACAAAAATGTTAAGTGAGGAAAGGACACCTTATTCAACAAATGGTGCTGGGATAATTGGAAAGCCACATGTAGAAGAATGTAGAAGGATCTCCTCTCTTACCTTTTACAAAAATTAACTCAAGATGGATCAAAGACTTAAATCTAAGACCTGAAACCATAAAAATCCTAAAAGATAACATTGGAAAAACTCTTCTAGACATTGGCTTAGGCAGAAACTTCGTGACTAAGAACCCAAAAGCAAAGGCAACAAAAACAAAGATAAAAGGATGAGACTTAAACTAAAAAGCTTCTGCAGAGCAAAAGAAATAATCAGCAGGACAAACAGACAACCCACAGAGTGGGAGAAAAGCCTTCACAAACTATTCATCTGATGAAGGACTAAAATCTAGAATCTACAAGGAACTCTAAACAAATCAGCAAGAAAAAAACAATCCCATCCAAAAGTGGGCTAAGGGCATTAATAGTTCTCAAAAGAAGATATACAAATGGCCAACAAACATATGAAAAAATGCCCAACATGATTATCGGGGAAATGCAAATCAAAACTACAGTGTGATACCACCTTACTCCTTCAAGGACGCCATAATCAAAAAATCAAAAAATAATAGATGTTGGCATGGATATGGGAAAAGGAAACACTTTTACGCTGCCTGTGAGAATGTAAAGTAGTACAACCACTATGAAAAACTATGGAGATTCCTTAAAGAACTACCATTTGATCCAGCAATCCCACTCTTGGGATCTACAGAGGAAAAGAAGTCGTTATATGGAAAAGATACTTGCACATGCATGTTTATAGTGGATAAAGAAAATGTGGTGTGTGTGTATGTGAATGCGTATATACATGTACATATATATATACCTGAGATACCACTCGGCCATAAAAAGGAACGCAATAATGGGATTTGCTGCAAGCTGGATGGAGTTGGAGACCATTACTCTAAATGTAGTAGCTGAAGAATGGAAAAACAAACATTGCATGATCTCACTTATAAGTGGGAGCTAAGCTCTGAGGTCGCGAAGACATCAGAATGATACAGTGGACTTTGAGGACTCTGGTGAAAGGGTGGGAGGGAAGTGATGCATAAAGGACTACCCACTGGTTACAGTGTACACTGCTTGGGTCATGGGTGCACCAAAATCTCAAAAGTCACCACTAAAGAACCTATCAATGTAACCAAACACCACATGTTCCCCCAAAACCTATTCAAATAAAAAATTAAAGTTAACAAAAGATTTGAAGTCGGAAACCTGAAGAGATATTCAGACTTTCATGTTGATTACAGCATTATTTACAATAGCCAAAATGTTGAAATAACCTAAATGTCCATAGACAGATGAATGAATACAAAAATTGTGGTGATATACACTAGAGTGGAATATTATTCAGCCTTAATAAGGAAGTAAATCCTGCTATATGCAATAACATGATGAAACTTGAGGAAAAACTAAGTCATTTTTCTATTTCTCTTTTATATTCTATACTAGGTATAAGCTAAACAAAAACATTTTTCTTTTTTTATGCCAGATATTCTCCACTAATACATTGTGCTTTTTGTTGTTGTTGTTGTTGAGATGGAGTCTGGCTGTGTTGCCCAGGCTGGAGTTCAGTGGCATGATCTCGGCTTACTGCGACCTCCACCTCCTGGGTTTAAGCAATTCTCCTGCCGCAGCCTCCTGAGTAGCTGGGACTACAGGTGGCCACCACCACACCTAGCTAATTTTTGTATTTTTAGTAGAGATGGGGCTTCACCAAATCGGTCAGTTTGGTCTCAAACTCTGGACCTCAGGTGATCCACCCACCTCGGCCTCCCTAAGTGCTGGGATTACAGGTGTGAGCCACCGCACCCATCCTACTTCAAAGTCTGGTTCAAATCATGGTTTAATACTCAGTAGATCCAAGAAAAATGTCTTGCCTCATCTGATCCTGTCCAATTTGCATTTTCTCTGCTTATTTTTGTTTTAGTCTGTTTTCTATTTTGATTGAGTTTAAATATATATATGTATATATTTGTATTACATGCTTGCTTGTATGTTTTCATCAATGGATACTCTATTACTTATAGATGCCTTGGTTACATTTTAATTTTAAAAGCCTCAAGGACAAGAGTTTTTTATTCCTCATTTTTCTAACCCAAGATACCATATTTCATGTTCCATAATTGTGAACAAAGAAAATAAGATGGTGAAAAGCTTACATTGGTAGTTGAGGCCCATGTTTCTCTTGATGCTATGGCAAACTGCTATTTAAAACATTTGTAATTTTGCTTCAGGTACTAAATGAAAGTAGGAAAACAGTTCCATCTTTTGGCGCTTTGAAATATATTTATAAAAGATCAAAAGCTCTCCAAAGCGCATACAAAATCCAAGGAAACTTGGAGTTCAAAATAACATGTAAGAAACAATTTCAAAATACCATTATTCACTTAGAAGGGACTCCAAAAGAACAGTTAGCCACTGTAATTCAGTTCCATTTGTTTTTCTGCTTCATGATACAATATAAGCATTGAAATTTGAGGCCCTTTTAAAGTGAAATTTTTAATAAGTGGTGGAAAATTAAGCATATTTAGTTTTGTTATACAATTGGGCTGCTGATGTTTTCTAGAAATACATAAAATATGAAAGATCTAAAGGGTATACATGTTAACACATTTTTAGCTCATTAAATTTGAGCTGTGTGCTTTTAGAACCATAGTCTGTACATATGTAATTCTGAATATTTTTGAGGAAATTTCATAGATACACCTTATTTGAGTAAATGTAAGACAGAGATACACATTTACCTCATTACTAAGTTAATATTTATAAACTTTTTATTTTATAAATATGAGCTATTGGCATTTTTCTGTATCTCCTTTCTTCTCTTTTAACTTACATTGGAATGTAGTGTTTTTGTTTCAGAATTCTATGTAGACTGCTGTAAATTATAGTCATTTAATAGAATTTATAGAACATCTGGTAGAAGATATTTACTTGAAAATACAAATTTTGTTACATATTAACAATATAGATTAGTTTATACTTGAAATACAATGAAAATCTATTGACAAAAATGAAAACCAAATTTTACCATAACATTTATTCATGTAATAATTGATACTCCACAATGAAACTGTTCATCTGCATTGATTCTGAATTAAAGAAAGTGATGTGTGTGAAAATCATACTCTGTATTTCCTTGAAAACTCAGAATATTTTTCTAAGCTGAGTTCAAGCAGAAACTATCCATATATGCCATTAAAATGTTCTGATTTTAAAAGTCAAAGTGAACTTTCTTCACTACCACTTGTCAGGCTGAAGGGGATTGAAACAAGTGTATTAAGATTATCATTAATTCTTTTTTCACATTTAGGGATGTGATTATAATTGCAGACTTCCATATGTACTTTATTTTACCTTTTATCAAGAGTAGTGCATTGTAATCGAATTGCTTGCAACATCCTGACACTCAAAACAGAAGAGAGAAAGAATATTTTACAACTAAGATTGACAGAGAAATAAAAACTCATACAGATGAACTAAGACCTTTTTTTAAAATGATGACACTTTCAGAAATAATTAACTTTTTGTTTTGGATTTCCAAAAAAAAAATGAGCTTCAGTTTTGGTTTGAATTTCTTGACAAGAAAGTTTAGTCTTTCTTTCAGGATTTTTCTGGTCAATGGTGTCATCTAATTACTAATTGTACTGTGACTGTCACTTTAACAACTAATGCTTGGTCAGATGTCTGCTAATATAAATATTGAATGGAAACAGCCTCAAGATCCAGACTGGTAGTACTGATGGCCCAGGTCAGAAAAGGTATTAAGTTCACCCAAGTCTTGACTCTGCTCCAATCTCAAGGAGTTTGTTCAAATGAGATGTGCCTGCTCTTCCTATAGTGGATGATGCCCAGGTGAAGGGAACTGCCAAAAGATAAATGTAACATACCATATGTTACTTGAACATAAATAAAAGACACAGAACATTTTGAGTTTTAAAAACTTGTATGATTCTTTAAATACACAAGGGTTTCTTCAAAAGTAGATTTCTGAAAATATACCACTTTCTAAATACAGTAAGAGTTAGGGAATTTTGCCAACAAATAGTCCACTACCCTCCTGCCCTTGGAGATGCTTATTATATCACTTTATTATACATGTAAAAGACCTTTACTATACATGTAAAATGACTTGATTACACCTTCTAGTTCTATAGCAGCAATGATCTCATCATAGAAAATTGTTTATGCTGGTGTAAAAGTGCTTAGTAGCATTTCCAGTAATTATTGGTCTTGGTTGCTAGATGGATGAGTGACAGGTCAGTATTGAAAAGAAATAGTATAGGTTTTAGAGTCCACTCTGAGACCCAGTTATTTTATTCATTGAATGAAGATTAATTTTCCATAGTTGAGGTTTTATAATAAGATTCTATTGTTATTTATGGAAATATCAAAATATCAGTTATATGGTTTTGTATTAAGTTGACCCATAGGAAATTGCCATTTTGTGGGTTGAGAACTGTCAAACATCAACAATTTCATATGGTTCAACCAAATATTTGGAATGATGTAGAATTATTTTTAAGGTTTGCAAAGTCCACATTCACACACATCTACTTATTATGTGCCAGATGCTTTGCTAATCACCTTCTAAAGGTGAACACTTTTAATCCTGACAGAAACCCAATTATTAATAGTATTCCCATTTTCAAGAAGAAAAATGTATAACACAAAGAGGTCCAGTAATTCAAGCTCAAAAATTAATAATGGGTGGAGCCAGAATTTCAATGCAAGCTTCCTGAGTCCAAAATCCACAAAATATTTTGCAGTAAACACTCTTATGTTTGAGACATGAGAAATATTCTTAATGTAAGAAACTAAAGGGCCTCATGTAGGAACTTTATGGAAAAGACTTTCAGAACTCCTAATATAGAGGTCCAAAAAAAAAAAAACAAAACAAGCAAAACATCTCATAGGAGATTAATGATGTCAGCCTGTGAAAATTGTAGACATTAGGGAACAGATGAGGATTTAGAACTGTAGGTTTTACCCTTTATCTAGTCCATGTCATAAGAAGTAGCACAGTTAAATTAAAAAGACATGTAGTTCACTGCGACAAGGAAATGAATTATCAAGCCATGAAAAGACATGGGGGAAACTTAAATGCACATTACTCAGTGAAAAGCCAATTGAAAACACTACATACTATGTAATTCCAACTAAGGCAAAATTATGGAGATGGTGAAAGATCAGTTGTTACTAAAGGCTGGGGAGGGAGCAGTGAATAGGCAGAACATGGAAGATTTTTAGGGCAGTGAATATACTCTGTACAATACTATAATAGTGGGTATATGTCAGTATAAATTTGTCCAAACCCATAGAATGTACAACACCATGACTGAACCCTAGTGTAAACTATGGGCTTTTTGGGTGATAATGTGTTAATGTAGGTTTATAAGTTCTAAGGAATGTTGATAATAGGGGAGACTATATATTGCTTGAGCAGGGAGTATATAGAAAAAATCTGTATTTTCCACTTGCCAGGAACATAAAACTACTCCAAAAATTGTACATTTTAAAAAAACACATTTAGTGCCCAACACTATCCTTTTGAGACACAAATATTAAAGGGAGCTATATTTTTGATACTACAAATTAATTATACTAATTGGCTGGAACTGCTAACTTCCTTGCTGTGTATTTCTCTGAACCACTTATTCCAACTCTTCCTCTCCAAATTGAGGCTTAAATACATACATGTATATATAATAGCAGCTACTTATATAGTTGCTATTGTTACCAGTACTCAGTGGGAGAAAGTCAACTGTTGCAGCAATGCTGACAGCCTGGAAGAAAAAAAATATATACACTAGCTAATGATTTTTGAAAAATGATAAAAGAAGTAACTACGGCTGTGAAAAGTGACACTCCTTCTACCTTATGATGTTCCAAGTGCATAGACACAAACATCCACAATTGCTCACATATAGATAAATATATGCATACATGCTGCTTTTGGATCTCCCCTATTCCCACTCACCCTCTGTAGATAACCAGTCTCATTAATTTCTGGTTTATTCTTTTCAAATTTCAATTCATATAAAATCATCAGATACATATTTGTTTTCTTGTGTGTCTTTGCTTTTTTATTTTTAATTTTAATTTTTAATGTTTGTGGGTACATAGCAGGTGTGTATATTTATGGAATACATGAGATGTTTTGATACAGGCATGTAATGTGAAATAAGCACATAAGGTGGGGCGTGGTGGCTATGCCTGTAATCCCAGCACTTTGGAAGGCCAACGCGGGCGAATCACTTGAGATCAGGAGTCTAAGACCAGCTGGCCAACGTGGTGAAACCCATCTCTACTTAAAATACAAAAGTTAGGGGAGTGGCACCAAGATGGCCGAATAGGAATAGCTCCAGCCTCCAGCTCCCAGCGTGAGCGACACAGAAGATGGGCGATTTCTGCATTTCCAACTGAGGTACTGGGTTCATCTCATGGGGCGTGTCAGACAGTGGGTGCAGGACAGTGGGTGCAGCCCAGTGAGTGAGAGCCGAAGCAGGGCGAGGCATTGCCTCACCCGGGAAGTGCAAGGGGGAAGGGAATTCCCTTTCCTAGTCAAGGGAAACCATGACACACAACACCTAGAAAATTGGGTCACTCCCACCCTAATACTGCACTTTACCAAGGGTCTTAGCAAACGGCACACCAGAAGATTATATCCTGCGCCTGGCTCAGAGGGTCCCATGCCCACGGAGCCTCCCTCATTGCTAGCACAGCAGTCTGAGATCTAACTGCAAGGTGGCAGCGAGGCTGGGGCAGGGGCACCCGCCACTACTGAGGCTTAAGTAGGTAAACAAAGCGGCCAGGAAGCTCGAACTGGGTGGAGCCCACCACAGCTCCAGGAGGCCTGCCTGCCTCTGTAGAACCCACCTCTGGGGACAGGGCATAGCCAAACAAAAGGCAGCAGAAACCTCTGCAGATGTAAATGTCCCTGTCTGACAGCTTTCAAGAGAGTAGTGGTTCTCCCAGCACGGAGTTTGAGATCTGAGAGCAGACAGACTGCCTGCTCAAGTGGGTCCCTGAACCCCGAGTAGCCTAACTGGGAGACATCCCCCACTGGGGTCAGACTGACACGTCACACCTCACACGGCCAGGTACAGCTCTGAGAAGCAGCTTCCAGAGGAACAATCAGACAGCAACATTTGCTCTTCAGCAATATTCACTCTTCTGCAGCCTCCACTGCTGATACCCAGGCAAACAGGGTCTGGAGTGGACCTCAAGCAAACTCCAACAGACCTGTAGGTGAGGGTCCTGACTGTTAGAAGGAAAACTAACAAACAGAAAGGACATCCACACCAAAATCCCATCTGTACGTCACCATCATCAAAGACCAAAGGTAGATAAAAACCACAAAGATGGGGAAAAAGCAGTGCAGAAAAGCTGAAAATTCTAAAAGCCAGAGTGCCTCTCCCCCTCCAAAGGAATGCAGCTCCTCGCCAGCAATGGAACAAAGCTGGACAGAGAATGAGTTTGATGAGTTGAGAGAAGAAGCCTTCAGACAATCAAACTTCTCCGAGCTGAAGGAGAAACTATGAACCCAGTGTAAAGAAACAAAAAACCTCGAAAAACGATTTGACGAACGGCTAACTAGAATAACCAATGTAGAGAAGTCCTTACGACCTGATAGAGATGAAAACAATGACACGAGAACTACGTGACAAATGCACAAGCTTCAGTAACCAACTCGATCAACTGGAAGAAAGGGTATCAGTGATTGAAGATCAAATGAATGAAATTAAGCGAGAAGAGAAGTTTAGAGAAAAAAGAGTAAAAAGAAATGATCAAAGCCTCCAAGAAATATATGACTATGTGAAAAGACCAAATCTATGTCTGATTGGTGTACCTGAAAGTGACAGGGAGAATGGAACCAAGTTGGAAAACACTGTGCAGGATATTATCCAGGAGAACTTCCCCAACCTAGCAAGGCAGGCCAACATTCAAATTCAGGAAATACAGAGAACACCACAAAGATACTCCTCGAGAAGGCCGGGCGCGGTGGCTCAAGCCTGTAATCCCAGCACTTTGAGAGGCCGAGACGGGCAGATCACAAGGTCAGGAGATCAAGACCATCCTGGCTAACACAGTGAAACCCCGTCTCTACTAAAAATACAAAAAACTACCTGGGAGCGGTGGCGGGTGCCTGTAGTCCCAGCTGGGAAGCTGAGGCAGGAGAATGGCGTGAACCCAGGAGGCAGAGCTTGCAGTGAGCTGAGATCCGGCCACTGCACTCCAGCCTGGGCGACAGAGTGAGAGACTCCGTCCCAAAAAGAAAAAAAAAAAAAAAGATACTCCTCGAGAAGAGCAATTCCAGGACACATAATTGTCATATTCACCAAAGCTGAAATGAAGGAAAAGATGTTAAGGCAGCCAGAGAGAAAGATCGGGTTACCCACAAAGGGAAGCCCATCAGACTAACAGCAGATCTCTTGGCAGAAACTCTCCAAGCCAGAAGAGAGTGGGGGCCAATATTCAACATTCTTAAAGAAAAGAATTTTCAACCCAGAATTTCATATCCAGCCAAATTGAGTTTCCTAAGTGAAGGAGAAATAAAATCCTTTACAGACAAGCAAATGCTGAGAGATTTTGTCATCACCAGGTGTGCCCTACAAGAGCTCCTGAAGGAAGCACTAAACATGGAAAGGAACAACTGATACCAGCCACTGCAAAAACATGCCAAAATGTAAAGACCATCGAGGCTAAGAAGAAACTGCATCAACTAACGAGCAAAATAACCAGCTAATATCATAATGGCAGGATCAAGTTCACACATAACAATATTAACCTTAAATGTAAATGGGCTAAATGTTCCAATTAAAAGACACAGACTGGCAAATTGGATAAAGATTCGAGACCCATCAGTTTGCTGTATTCAGGAGACCCATCTCACATGCAGAGACACACATAGTCTCAAAATAAAGGGATGGAGGAAGATCTGCCAAGAAAATGGAAAACAAAATGGTAGGGGTTGCAATCCTAGTCTCTGATAAAACAGACTTTCAACCAACAAAGATCAAAAATGACAAAGAAGGCCATTACATAATGGTAAAGGGATCAATTCAACAAGAAGAGCTAACTGTCCTAAATATATATGCACCCAATACAGGAGCACCCAG
>NW_012117988.1:1801581-1816504 GCF_000951035.1 Colobus angolensis palliatus | reverse complement strand
AAGAAGGCCATTACATAATGGTAAAGGGATCAATTCAACAAGAAGAGCTAACTGTCCTAAATATATATGCACCCAATACAGGAGCACCCAGATTCACAAAGCAAGTCCTTAGAGACTTACAAAGAGACTTAGACTCCCACACAATAATAGTGGGAGACTTCAACACCCCACTGTCAACATTAGACAGATCAACGAGACAGAAAGTTCACAAGGATATCCAGGAATTGAATTCAACTCTGCACCAAGTGGACCTAATAGACATCTATAGAACTCTCCACCCTAAATCAGCAGAATATACATTCTTCTCAGCACCACATTGCACTTATTCCAAAATTGACCACATAGTTGGAAGTAAAGCACTCCTCAGCAAATGTAAAAGAACAGAAATTATAACAAACTCTCTCAGACCACAGTGCAATCTTGGCCACAAAGCTCCTCTAGCTGATAAACAACTTCAGCAAAGTTGCAGGATACAAAATTAATGCACAATAGCTTTCTTATATACCAACAACAGCCAAATTGACAGCCAAATCAGAAACACAATCCCATTCACAGTTGCCACAAAAAGAATAACATACCTAAGAATATAGCCAACCAGGGAGGTGAAAGATTTCTACAATGAGAATTAAAAACACTGCTTAAGTAAATGGGAGAAGACACAAACAAATGGAAAAACACATTATGCTTATGGATAGAAAGAATCAAGATCATTAAAATGGTTATAGTGTCCTAAGCAATTTTCAGATTTAATGCTATTCCTATCAAACTACTGATGACATCCTTCACAGACCTAGGAAAACTGTTTCAAAATTCATATGTAACCAAGATAGAACCCAAAGAGCCTATTTCCAGTTTTCGAGGGTTTTTTTTTTTTTTTTAATCATGAAGGGATGTTGGATTTTATCAAATGCTTTTTCAGAATCTATTGAAATGGTCCTTTGTTTTTTATTCTTTTATGTCTCTTTGTATTGTATACAAAAGGTAGCACACTTAAGTATTTTGTGCTTTTAATTATTTTTTTGCTCATCAACATATGATGGAATATATTCCATATAAATTCATAGAGATCTTCTTTATTCCCTTTTCGCAGCTCCATAGTACTTCATTGTATGAAAGTTCAGTAGTCCCTCTTTATCCACCATTTCTCTTTCTGCAGTTTCAATTACCTGTGGTCAATTGCGGTCTGAAAATAGTAAATGGAAAATTCCAGAGATAAGCAATTTATAACTTTTAAATTGCCTGCTTTTCTGAGTAGCATGATAAAATCACTGACCATGTTACTTCATCCAGCTGGAACGTGAATCATGAATCATCTCTTTGTCCAGTGTATCCAGGCTATACATACTACCAGCCTGTCAATCAGTTGCCATCTTGGTTATCCAATCAACTGTTGAAAAATCTCATCATGTAGGCATTTTATCATCTGACATCATCACAAGAAGAAGGATGAATATAGTACAATAAGATATTTTACAAGAAAGAGAGAGAAATATTTACATAACTTTTTAATATATTTTTACTACAGTATGTTGTTATACTTATTCCATTTTATTATTAGTTATTAATCTCTTACTGTGCCTAATTTATAAAGTAAACTTTATCATAAGTGTGTATGTATAAGAAAAAAGCAGTGTAGATAAGCTCCAGTACCATCTGCAGCTTCAAGTGTCCACTGGGGGTCTTGGGATATAATATCCCTCTTAGATGAGGAGGAATTCTATATTGTATTTTATTTAATCACTCTACTATATTTAAAAATTTAGGTTACTTGAATATGTTGCAGTTACAAACAATAAAGACTAACCTCATTCAAATATATTTTTGAGAACACCCCTTTACAATAAATTCCCAGAAGTAGAATTTCAGGGTCACACGGTAAACACATATATTGTTTTGTGAGATATTGTCAAATTCTCCTACAAGTAATTATACCTGTTTACATTCTCACTAGCAATGTATGAGAGTCATATGCCTTATTTTAATCATAAATCTTGAAAGGTGTTATCTCCTTATGATGCTTAAGCAGAGTATTTCTTTAGTGGAGCTGTGGTTATTGCTATAGACTAATGAATATGTCAGAGTATACAAAATCATAAAATAATTAATTAGAACAAATGAGGAGTCATTTTTCTAGAATTTATGCCTCTGCCATATGCCTATGCTTCCAACTTCTATTTGCGCCATTCATTTATTTTAATTATTATATACTTATATAACACTCACATTGTGCCATCCATGTTGTAATTATTTTAGCAGTATTGTCAAATTTAATTCTCAGAAAAAAATCCCATGAGGTAGATAACATTCCACTTTTACTGATGGGGAAACGGAGGCATACAACTTTGAAGTCAGCTATTGAAGTCCCCACTCCTAATAAGTGGAAATACAGGATTCAAACACAGGAAACCTGTGTTTGGAAACTGGTCGCTTTATCATTGTTCTTTCATAGACAGTAAAAAAAAATACAGAGTAATAACAGCTGGTGAATGAGTTAAAAAGAACTCAGGTTTCTTGCATTATCTGTGAGTAGCAGTGCATTGTTCATTGCATTGTGCAAAATTGCAATGAATGAGGTTCTTTCCAGTCAATCTTGCGTATACATCATGTGATATATTACTTCAGGTGATTTGCTTCTGACGGCCACTGAATATACCTGTGTTTTATGTTTCTATAGAAGTAATCAAGGGAGATCAGTCTGTAAAAATATAGTATAGTATTATTCGTTTTCATTGTTACAACTACCATGTAGTTTACTTAACCTGGAAATCCCTTGTATAAGAATCAGATTTCATAAGTGGCAAGCAGGCACTTCTTATTAATAATGAAATGCATGCCTATAACCAGAAATCAGTGAAATAAATAAATAAAAGAGAAATCTCAACACATACATGTTAGAACTCAATTAAGAGTGCAAATATTGCATGGAACCCAGATTCGCAGGATTCAGAATGTCTGATTTATAGAGATTTTCGTGACTGACTCGGGTTTTTGATGTTTATAAGATTCTTAAAGTTTGTTCATCTAGTTTAATCATGGACCTTATCATCTTCAAGCTTTGTAGAAGATATTGAGGAAGATATTCTAAGTTACTTTCATAAGATTTCCCAGCAGATAATGGAAATGGAGCAGAACCCAGGTTTCTTAACTCCTATGTCAGCACTTTTTCTGCAACATTTGCTTAAATTTCCAGCCTACATCTTCATTGCTAGTTCTCTTTGTGTTTGATAGACAGTGGTAGGTGAAATAATATTGTGGATTTCCATTGTTCCTCCATTGTTTCTACTTATACTCTCTCTTCAGTCTACTTTTTTTTTTTTGCTGTTGTTTTTGTTTTAAAAAACTGTTTCTTGAGATTATTGTAGATTTACATGCTGATCTAAAATAAATACAGAAAGATCCATGTGGCCTATACCCAATTTCCAAAATTTTAACATCCTGCAAAACTATGGTAAAATATTACAACCAGGATAGTGACATTAATGAAGTCAGGATCCTGTAATTAATATATATATTTACACACACACACATATATATTACAGGATACAGGATACAGAATATATATGTATGTCTCACAAGGATCCCTCATATTGGCCTTTTGTAGCCATATCCACTACCATGGCTACCCTGGCACCCTGATTGCAACCCGTGGCAATGACTAATCTCTTCTCCATTTGTATAATTTTGTTATTTAACTGGTTATAGTAATAAAAACATATGTAACTTTTTAGGGTTGACTTTGTTCACTTAGCATAATCCCCTCAAGATTTATCTAAATTGTGTGTATTAGAAAAATAAGGATGTGAGGCAACAAATATGTTAATTAACTTGATTTACTCATCCCACAATGTGTACATATAATAAAACAGCACATTGTACTTCATAAATATATGCAATTTTTCTTTCACCAATTAAAACATGTTTTAAAGGTAAAAGTTATTTAAGATTAAGAGAAATATATTCTTGTTTCTCCCAAGCAAAACAATAAAGGACAATACATTTTTAATGAAAAAAATTGTGCTTATTGTATTTTATTCATTTTTAATTGCTGAGTAGCAGTCCATGCTATTGATTTAGCACAGTTTTTTGGGGGGGGATTTTTGATGGGATTATTCAATTTTGGGATATTATTCATAAAACTGGTATGAACATTCACATTCGGGTTATTGTGTGAACATAAGTTGTTATTATCTGGTTTAAATGTGCAAGAGTGCAATTTCAGGGTTGTATGGAAATGGCATGTTAAATTTTAGAAGTTTGCAGAGTGTCTATATTATTTTTGACGAGATTGGGCACATTCAGGGTGGTATGGCTTTAGACAAGATGGCTGTATTATTTTAAATTCCCATCAGCAGTGCATGAGTGATCCAGTGTCTTCATATCCTTGCCAGTATTTGGTGTTGTCACATTTTTTTCTTATTTTAGTCATTCTGATAGCTGTGTAGTAATATTTCATTGTGATTTTAGTTTTCATGTCCCTAATGCCTAATGAAGTTGAATGCATCTATATGTGTTTATTTTCTATTTGTATATCCTCTTTGGTAAAATATATGTTCATGTCTTTCCCCCATTTTCTAGATAGAAAGTTTTAAATTGTTGAGTATCTAAAGTTCTTTATATCTTCTAATGCCAGTGTTTTTGTCAGATAGCAGGTGTGTGAATATTTTCTCACAATCTGTATCTTGACTTTTCACCCTTTCAACATGAGCTTTGGCAGAGCAAACATTTTTAATTTTGATAAGATCCACTTATCAATGTTTTCATTTATTGATCCTGATTTTAGAAGTGTAATAACTTTTTATCCCTGGATTATGAAGATGTTCTTCTACGTTTTTGCTAAAAAAGTATAGCTTTTAGTTTGACACCTAAGTTCATGACACATTTTGAGTCCATTTTGTATGAGGTGAGAGGTTTAGGTTGGGTTACATTTTCTCAACTATGGTCGTCCATTTAATCTAGGTTGAGCTACATTTTCTTAACTCTGGTTACCCATCTGTCCTTATTTGGGTGAGTCTACTTCTGGATTTTCTACTGTGTTACATTGATATATAAGTCTATATTTCCACCAATACCACACTGCCTTGACTATCATAGCTATATACAGTAGCAGGCCTTACTGTTGGATAGAGTGATAATTAATACTTTATTCTTCTTTTTCAAAATATTTTAGCTATTCTGGCTAGCCTTTGCCTTTCCAAGTAAATTTTAAAATAAGCTTGTCTTTGTGTCCAAAAACCCTTCTTTGAATTTTGGTAGAAATTAATTAAAACTATAAATCGATTTGGGGAAAATTGATACATTCTATGTTGAGTCTAGTAGTCTATGAATGTAGTATGTCTCTCCATTTATTTAAATATTGATGCATACATATTTATCATTGTAGCAAGAGTGAACACAGGAAGTTTCTTTAAGTTCTGATTATCCTTAAAATTAAAATCGGTAACAATCTGTGTTCCCTAATTATTAGGTGAACTTCAAATGATTTTTCTTACTCTTAAAAGAAGAATGCACGATAGAAAATATACTTAAAATAATTTTACCATTTCTATTTTGAAGGAAGAGGAAACTGATCTTAGGTCTAAGGCCACAAAATTGTTAATGAACTCAGTATCTATATTAATGGACTCAGTGCATAGAAGTTATGTGTCTGTGTTAATTTTGTATAATATGAATTATTTGTATGTAATCTAGTTCATGATTACCCATATGGTTCTATTTGTATAAACTAATTGAAAATTAAACATTTTTGCTCTTGGATATGAACATTTTAGGACTTTGATTTTACTCTTACAATTTTAGAAATAACATCCAAATAATTTAAATATGCATTCTGCTGATTGTATGTCATTTTATTAAATGGGTGGACACCATTTTATTTATACTTTTGATTTTTAGAAACAAGCTTCTCAATGACATATGTCAGCATTTTGGAAACTATATGATAATTATATATTCCTTGTTTTTTTAAAGAGGCATCTAGAGGTTTTCTCAACTATCATACCTTGAAGAGAACCTAAGTTCTGATATGAACATTGGGAGTAGATAACCAGTATATATATGTAAAAATAATATACTATGATGCTGTAAATCAATTTTCTGGAATGTACTCAGTTTTAAAAGGGAAAATGGCTATTGTAAACTTATGAAAATTCTCTCAGTTAGCTGTTGGTATTATAAACTTGCAATAACGATAATTTCAGATAATAATTTAGTTAATTATATGTATTATAAAGATTCCAAATTTATATTTTACCTTTATGGCACAAAATTCCATGGCAATTTTATCAATTTAAAATGTATTTTAGTGACTACTCAAATTCAGCTATCTCTAAGGTGCAATTGCTTAATATAATAGATAGCCAAGAAAATGATAAAACAGCTTAGGACAGAAACTGAACAATGAAGATCATATACAATTGAAGCCATGACCAGAATTAGGTAACCAATAATGTAATTTTCAAAGTTAGCACTTTTCTAGGATATGAATTTAGAAATACTTCTATAAAAATATAGTTTCAAATTAGAACCTAAAAATGAAACTGTAGACTTTTTTCTGTTTCATACTTGACATGAAGGGAGAAAAAAATGAAAATTTGACCCAAAAGCAGCCTAGATATCAGTTGAAATGCTATTATTCATATAACTGCCAATAATTACTATACATTTTCACCAGTGCCTGTCCTACTGTTGCTGTGCTTTGATTTTTCAAGCAGCCTTGTTCACTGGCTATTACCCATCTTGGATCAGTGGTGGGCACCTCAGTCAGCAGCAGCCAGCCCATAGCTGGCCAGGCGTGCTTACAAAACAAGCCTGTCCCTGGAATTGAGTTAGTCTTGGGAAGTGAACCTGCAAGTCCTTAAAGTAGACTTAGGTTAGAAAGGTTGGGGTAGCCATGGGCAAGCTAAAGTTATGAGGAAAGAGAATATAGTAAAAAATCAGAGAATATGCAAAGTAGACAGAAGTGGGAATGCTTGGTGATCCAACTAGGCGAGAAGAGGCTTCTCAAGAAGTAGGCGGTGCTGTGTGTCACCATGGTTGGCAGTAAGCTTTAAGTTTTGCTACATGTAGCCTTACTGTGACCTCCTCTTTACATTGAATATCAGTGACTCATCCCTGAAGTGAAACACCCTATTTAACACAAGGGAACAACAAGCCTCCTGCTGCTTCTTGTTTTTTTCTCTTATGAACATTATTCTCCTCAGTAGACTTAGGCATATATACAAAGACTATATTTCTCCTTATTAGAGATCTAAAACAAAGTGAAATTCATTTAAATCTACATTCAGATTTCAGCATCTCTAAGAAATGTATTCTCACTATCAGTGGATTTGGGGTGAGTGTTCCAATTGTTGTTCATAAATTGGTGCCAGATTTCTTGGACAAGCCCATTATAAGATCTTGCAAACTCTCGGAACCTCACTTAATGAAGCAGTATGAATTTGTAGCTAGTTGTACAGCTCTTGGCCTGCTTATGTAGATCAACCTGAAAAGACAGTCTATAATACACTCAATTAGCAGTAACTAATGATTATTTGAGTAGTCACTGATAGGTACCTAATGTGCACCCACTTAAAGCCTAATGAGCAATGACAAGAAGATTCCTCAACATGTTATAAAGTCGGTAGACACCATTTATACTGTAGTAACTTTTGAGCATTAGCTACATTAAGGCATCTTAATATTTTAGCGTTCCCCTTACTTCAATATTGCAATAGTTTACTTAATCCTACTCTACTTTCTGTTTATACTTTTTAAGATAATAAAATAATTTGAGATTGTGAGAATGTACATGAAAAAGATGTTACCTATCCTCAAGACCAAATGCAGGGTAAATCTTATTTTCATGGTTTTTTTTTTTTTTTTTTTCTGATTAGTGAACTCTGTTTAATTAATTCTCTTGGGCTGTTGTCCCTAGACAGTGTGCTATGGATCATTTCTAATGTTCTGCTGAATTCCTATCAGAGTATATATTTTATTTTTCTGTAACTGAATATATATGCTATATCAGCAAATTCTGTTAGGTTTCATGTGGCAAAAAAGGTGAGAAACACAGAATCATGGCATTCAGGAGCCAAAAAAGATGGACACTTATTCATTAGTGGATATTCCCTTCAGTGTAAGAAAATAGTCCCACTCCTATGGCAATTACTTCAGAAAATGGCCAACAAATATAAGAAGATGATCAACCTAGTAAGTAAACAGTGAAATGCATATTAAACTAAGATCAGTTATCTGTGAACACTACCAGAATGGCTAAAATTAAAAATTAAAAGACAGTATCTTCTGGAATACTCATGTACTGATTGATGGTGGGAGTATAACCGGTAGAACCACTTTGGAAACTGTTGGACATCATCTATAGAAGTTGAATATATTTGTACCATAACCTAGCAAGTCTGCCTTAGTTATATACTCAAGAGAAAATTATTGCACACATGCATAGAGATATTAACAAGAATATAGCATCATTTGTAATATTCAAAATCTGGAAGAAAATCAAAATATCATCAACATAAATACTTTATGAAGTATTCATATCAGGGTAAACTATACATCAACAAATCATAGCTCTGTACAAAAGCATAGATGAGTTTTTTAGAGAAATGATATTTTTTCTATTAATATTTTCAAGAGCTAATACTTGTATAGCACTTTCCATGCACTATGTGTTTTTCTATATATTGAATATTGTTAAATTGTTTAATTTTTTTACAACTCTATCAAGTATATGCTTTTAAAATCCCTGTTTTACATATGGGAAAGTGAAGCATGGATATTTTAACTTTTCCTAGGTCACAGAGCTTTCTAATGTAAGAAAACATGTAAAATGAAACAGATTGGTAATGGAACTTCCGTTACCAGTACTCAAGCTATGAAACAGTAAATTAGACAGTTTGGACTTTGAAATGAGCTGAAATGCATTCCAATTGGATAATATTTTACTCTTCATATAACCCGGAAGCACATGTGAAATAGAAGTGCACAATATTACACAGTATATGAAGTGTGGCATCGCTGATCAATGTGAGTTTTTGAAAAATTCCAAAAGTCTTGACAAATTCTTTGCTCTAGAAAACTAGAATCTATTTTGTAGTTACATATTTTTAACCTAACATAAGCTATAATTAAGTACCACTAAACCTTCAATTATCATGTAACAATACACATAATACAAATGGACATAAACCACTTATTCATAACACATTTAAAATTTCAAATTAATAAAATTCCCAATTATTTGGCACTGAAAAATTCAGTCAACTCTTAGTAAAGCTGTTGATCCAAAATTAAATTATAATATTAAGGAGTCTCATCGTTAAGTCTTCCTGCTTAGTGTGTTAGGAAAATAACTCCAAAAAACCTATGATTAGTAGATAAGGCTCCACACTTTTAAGGATAACAAGATTAAAATTGGTGAGAGTCGGCAAGTTATTTGTAGTGAAGACAGATGAAAAAAAGAGTAAGCAGAGAAAATGTATAGATGAAGATCATTGCAAGTTATAAATAAAGGAGAATTATCTGATATAAGTAGATTTCAAAAATAGCCATTTTCATCCTAACATAAATTATTACAACAAATCTTTTTTGTTACTAAGAAAAATCTTAATAATTAATTTTTCAATTAATAAATTTCATTGGAAATAAAATTTACAGTTTTGTCCTTTTTCAATGAGCCTTTATTGTTTCATGTTCACACATGAAAAAGCAGTATATATATTTTTATTTCCTAATTTAATTATAGTTTTGAAAGGTAAAAACAGAGTCCATACCAAGTCTGTCTCTGAAGCTTTCTGTAGTAACATTGAACAAGTTAAACTTCTTTTAAATAAAAAGGCATATTTTTTCTGCTACATGGAATGAGCGATAGTGATCAGAAACATAATCATGACCAAGCTAATTGCATTTTTCACTAGTTTTCCAATCTCTCCCTCAGTACACTCTTCCATGTTGAATACAGACTGTATTATTACATGCGGTAAGTCTTTCTGGCCAGTATTACAGCATTGCACTTTTTAAATTTCCAATCCTTTTTCTTTCTTAAAAAATGTCATCTAAAATTCTTCATTTTGAAGTCTAATTTATTTCTTATAGTTCAGGTTCACACTACTACAATGATTCATTATTTTTTTTCTTCCAGTTTCTGTGAGTTATTAAGACTTGATCAGCAAGTTTTATACTTCCAAAATATGTTAGACCTTTCACGAATTAAATATCCCAAATTTCATAGGAGTGTTTGACTTAAAAGCTCAAAAGCTGTTTATTTCTTATAATCACTTTTATGCACTCTTTTTAAGGTTAACATTTAACTCTGAGCTTAATATAAAATGCTCAATGTGCAAATGCCTTGAACAGGTTAATATCTACTTTTCAACTCTTAGTGTAACTGTTGATAAATTAATCCTAATGGTTTTCATTTGGTCATTGAATCCATTTTCATAGTCTGAATTGTGTTGAGAGCATCTAAAATGACTATTACTCAGTCTTTTAAATGAGGTAAATGATCCCCACCATTCTGTGATGTGACTTCCCATGTCTTTCTAATCTTGCTTCCCAAATTGTTTCAGCAAAAGCTTACATGCTTTCTTTATCTTGTCTCTAAACAGTTTTCTCCGAGATTTCAATATTTTTTGCTCTTCTTATGTGTATATGTCTATCTCTACCTCCATAACAATTTACTTGTCTCTGTGTTTCCATTTCCTTGGGGGATAAAGTGAAACTAAGATGCCAGGGAACAAATTGGGACTAAAATGCTTATGATTGTTTTATGGTGGCTCAATACAACTTACAAGACCTTAGGTAAGCTTACACATATGCTTCTGTCTTTGTCTTCTTACCATCATTTATTTGACCTTTTCCCTCTTCCCCATTTTCCCATTTTTGAATCAGATATTCTGCATTTTGTTTCCTTCTTCCAGTGTACCTTGGTTTTGACTTCAAGCTTATGCACACAAGCTTGAAGTCAAAACCAAGGTACACTGGAAGAAGGAATGTACCTTGAACTCTTCCTTCTCTGACCTTCCATCTCTACCTGCAAAGATGTCAGCTTAGATGCTGCTGTAGGCATAAAACTGGATTCAACTCTCCAAGTCTGAGCTGAAGAAAAGGTTTTTTTTTGTTTGTTTGTTTGTTTTTGTTTTGTTTTTTTGTTTTTTTTTTCCTTAATAGGATAATGTATCCTCTGGAATTTTCAAGCCAAGAAGAATATTGTCAAACTAAATGAAAAGATAGTGGTATGTCAAGAGCTGAGTTATGGCTACCTGTTCCACTACTTCTGTCTTAAATAAGATAAATGACCACAATCTATGTGACCTTCATCTCCTGGACCACGGTTTCTTCATCATAAAATTAGAGGTTTTGACTATGAGGCCTCTGAGGACCTTTCCAGTTCTAACATGATGGTTTTATAATTTTCAAGATATTATAAAAAATTATTACTTTTCTCTGTTTTTCTTTATGTCTCATGTATATTCCAGAGAGTTTCATGGTTTTATTATTTAATCATCTAAAGAGGCCTTAATAATGCAGTTAAATTGAATATTTTGGTTTCTCTGCTTAAAAATAAATATAGCAGTAATATTTAACATTTATTGAGGTATATGATTCCCAACATTTTATATGTATTATTTCACATTGACTTTTGTTCATCTTTCTAGAGTAGGAACAATAAAAAGTTCACATGAATGTTTTTGGTATTTCTGCGCAAGATCAGAGACAAGCTCATTATGGCATTGTCAGTAAATCGATAGTGCTGAAGGCAGCAGACACAAAGGGTGAAGGACTTATCACAGGGTCACTATACACAGAGACTGGATATTTGTAAAAAGATGATATTCTTCTGAATTATCTCATATTATTAATGCTTGATGATGTTCTATTTTAATGATTAGTAATTTAATTGATATCTTAAAATAGACATTGATAAATGCACTTGTGTTAAGAGTAAAATTATTGATCAGAGAAATGGTGAAAATCATAGTCATAGGGCTATTTATTTTTTAAAGTAAAATTAGGAATGTGCCTCTCCAGAAAAGGAACGACAACAACCACAACAAAAATATGGCAGAGATTAATTTTCAGTTCCTATCTTTAAGCTGTGCTTTGCAAGCTCAAATGCTTACTGTTTGCTGGGTCACTTGTCCAAGGTCACACAATGTGTTAGTATAAAGCTTGATCTAGCTAGGTTTTTAAAATATGAAGTATTTAATATTAAAATATACCTGAATATTTATGCCATATAATACTATTAATATCTTGCGATGAATTCAATACTCTGTTGGAATAAGGTAAAATTTGAATAAAGCATGTATTTTTATAAATGTGTTTACCAATATGTTATATGTGTTTATGTATACTTACTAATTTAGCAATATTTTCTTTAAAGTCTTTAAGAATTTTGTTGTTATATACATTCATTTATCCATCCATTTATATATGTATTCATATATCTATTTAACAAATATGTAATGATTACTATGTTTCTTTTTTTATTTTATTTTACTTTTTTTTGAGATGGAATCTCACTCTGTCACCCAGGTTGGAGTGCAGTGACTGCAGTCTGAGCTCACTGCAACCTCCACCGCCCGGGTTCAAGCGGTTCTCCTCTCTCAGCCTCTGAAATAGCTGAGATTAGAGGTGCCCACCACCATGCCCAGCTAATTTTTTGTATTTTTGGTAGAGATGGGGTTGCACCATATTGCCAGGCTGGTCTCAAACTCCTGAGCTCAAGTGATCCACTTGCCTTGGCCTCCCAAAGTGCTATGATTACTATGTTTCTGACATGCAAAGTGGCAAATATATGATATATGTAAAGATCTCAGGAAACCAGAATTTTAGAGTATAACGTTTCCATTTTCTAATTCTTCAAAAATACTTTTTTATAGTGGCACCTTGCCCTCAGAACTCCACTCAAGAAAGTAGTACAAGTAGAATTATTTTTATTTTATGTATGATGATGCAATCATGGAATGGATTTGAAGACTTAATCCAAGTTACAGAGCAAGATAACACCAATACCAGGAATTAAACCCATATATTTTCACTCAATCTTAGCAAAACTTCTATGGATTATTAATGTAATAAGAATAAGGATTACAATTATTAAATTCTTTCAACCTCATACATGTGTTGAATGGCAGTCATCAAAAATAATGGTCTTATAGTACAGCAGTTTTATATAGAAGATATATATATAGTGAAGCAGTTTTATATAGAATCACACATCTGAATAATAATCCAAACCAGAAACTTTTCATATGTTTTTCTGTTTCACATTCACCAGACAGGAATAACAATAGGTGAGACATTCAGTACTCCATCAAGAAAAAGCTCCCTTTTAGGAGGACCTCACATGAACTTTGGAAATGCATCATGGCCAAATAAAATATTGGCATACATTGTTCACATGAGCTGGCAATTTTAAATAAAATTCAGAAAATAATTCAGTGGAAGAATAAGAAGCTGTTCCAATTTAATGACAAGGCAAAAAAATAGCCTGAAGTGGCGAGATGAGTGACATATGAATAAAGCATTAAGGTATATATTATAAATTAACATTGAAGTTTTCTCTTCATCTCTATGGCATAATTGTAATCAAATTCATTCCACTAGTCCTCAGATTGGTTTAATTAGGCTTAGTTTAACACATTGGAAAATGCATGAGATAGTTACAGAGGAGGGCCCTCTATCAGAACTTTTTGAAATGATGGAAATGTTCTATATATGTAGTCTCTCCAATACAGTAATAATTATCCAAATGATATGATAAAGCACTTGAAAAGTGACTGTTGTGACTAAGGAACTGAATATTTTATTTTATTATAATTGATATAGATTTAAATAGCCACATGTGATTGATGACAACTGCGTTAATCATCTCTGGTCTATAGGCTTTGGCATCTGTTTCTGAGCTATGTGGTATAAATGCTCATTTCATGTAACTGAGTATACCACAGAATCTGAGGCTTGAGTCATTCTAAGAGATGATTTACTTCATTCACTTTCAGACTTTGACAGTGACTCCCAGTAAGAAATTAAGTTAAATTTGAGACATTATAAACACATAAGCATGTATACACTCAAGAGTTTCATGAAGACAACTATTGTCTGTAGTGAGTTTCACACTGATGTTTTAATTCTATTACATTTTTAAAAGTAGTTATCTGAATTTCCAAAAAGATTGCTGAGTTTTGCTGTACGTAACATCATTTTACAGATAAGGAAATTGTGTCTCAGAAAGGTGGGATGAACTTCCAATTACAGCAAGAATGTCAGACATAAAGCCGTTGTTCCGCATTTAACACATCACCTTAAAAATAAACACTTGACTCTCCTTTGTCTTCAGTTTAGAAATATATACTGATAGGTTTAAATGAGCCACTGAATATGCCTTCTGTATTAATCTCCTTCCTCCATGAAGCATGTTTATGGACCAAATGCATTTTTTTTAGAAAAATTTAAATGTATGAGGTTTATGCACTACTCTACAAGTTTCCCTTTTGCTGTTTACCAAGTGGAAGACTAAACATGGGATTGCCACTTTTATTTTTTATTTATTTTTTATTTTTTATTATACTTTAAGTTCTAGGGTACATGTGAATAACGTGCAGGTTTCTTACATATGTATACTTGTGCCATGTTGGTGTGCTGCACCCATCAACTCGTCAGCACCCATCAACTCATCATTTACATCAGGTATAACTCCCAATGCAATCCCTCCCCCCTCCCCCCTTCCCGTGATAGGCCCCGGTGTGTGATGTTCCCCTTCCCAAGTCCAGGTGATCTCATTGCTCAGTTCCCACCTATGAGTGAGAACATGTGGTGTTTGGTTTTCTGTTCTTGTGATAGTTTGCTGAGAATGATGGTTTCCAGCTGCATCCATGTCCCTACAAAGGACACAAACTCATCCTTTTTTATGGCTGCATAGTAT
>NW_012117988.1:1797304-1800740 GCF_000951035.1 Colobus angolensis palliatus | reverse complement strand
AGCCAACAGACACATGAAACAATGCTCATCATCACTGGCCATCAGAGAAATGCAAATCAAAACCACAATGAGATACCATCTCATACCAGTTAGAATGGGATTGCCACTTTGATTGCTATTCTGTATTACAAACTTTGTATAGGAAAGCACTTCAGGAACAAAATCTCAGCACATCTGAAATTTTTGACAAATGAGATTCTAATTTCCACTGACAATTTGAGTCACCTGCAATTCACTATTTCCCTATGAAACTGAAACTGGGGCCAATGATTAAAACATATTTCACTGTCTTTTATGTATCCCAAAGATGCTAAAGAAAGAATAAACACTATCAAATAAACAACGACACAGTAGTTTATCATTTAGAGTTTCATACTTACCGGAAGAACTGTGTTAGACTAATTTATTTAGTTTTTAAAATTATACTTCATTTTTCTTTATTTAAAAAATAAAGGAATAAATTAAGGAATTCCCAAAACTTTGTAAAGAAAGTTTGGATCTGACATTTTAGAATAGCATTTGACTCAGTGTCATAGATATGGATTTAAAAACATTACCATTGGCTGGGTGAGGTGACTCACACCTGTAATCTCAGCACTTTGGGAGGCTGAGGTGGGCAGATCACTTGAGGTTAGGAGTTTCAGACCAGCCCGGCCAACATGGTGAAACTCCGTCTCTACTAAAAATACAAAAATTAGCCAGGCGTGGTGGCAAGAACCTGTAATCCTAGCTACTTGAGAGGCTGAGGCAGGAGAATCGCTTGAACCCTGGAGACGGAGAGTACAGTGGGCGGAGATGGCGCCACTGCATTCCAGCCTGTGGGACAGAGAAAGACTCATCTCGAAATAAATCAATAAATAACCACCACCAGCAACACTTTGTTGCTATGTGCTATTACAAACATTGAGATGAACCAAACATGAAAAAGTGCTTATGTCTACTTAAGTTTTTTCACAGCTACTGTGTGGTTTTCATTGTTTGCACCTTTTTGATCTTACCAGTGTCAATGGGAGATTTTCATATGACAACCAGGATTCATGGTTTTTCTTCAATAAATCAATAAATGATTTGTTACTTAAAATGTATAAGGATAGTCTTTGGCCAGTCATGCCACCAGAAATAAGAAACAAGTTTGTTTATGTACAGTGATACTTGCACCATGGCTGCTAACTGGTTGATAGCAACAGTGAGGGATCAGCAGTTTTAGGATATATCCTGATTATAGGCATGTTAAATGTTTTAAAAATGCAAATCTCAGTAATAATTGATAAAGTACACTTGCAGTTTGTAAATTTGGTGGACAAATATTAAGAAAAAACAGGTAATGCGCCTAGTCTCAAAGTATCTCCCTAAAAGATATTTATTAATCACAGAGGAAAAAAATCTTTACAGTGGGAAACCATGTAAATACTTCTCTAAGTAAACACTGTCAATATTACCATTGGTAAGACATAGTGACATCATGAACTTCTTGATATAATGGAATGAGAAGAATCTAATCATGAAAAACAATGAGAAAATCTGAATTGAGGAACATTCTACCAAGAAGAAGTACTCTTCAAAAGTGTCAAGGTCACGAAAGATAAAATAAGAGCAAAGAACTGTCATAGGCTGGAGAAAGCTAAGAAGAAAAATCAGTTAAATATAAAATTGGACTCTGGAGAGAATCATGGAATAGAAATATGACATTACTAGACAACAGAGGAAATTTGAACTAACTTTAGGGAAATCTGGATGAGGGGTATATAGGTAATCTTATTTTTCCAACTTTTCTATATGTCTAAAATTAGCTTAAAATTAAAAATAAAAGTATGCATTGTGGAATTGATGAATAGCATAATTGGGTGCCAGTGTTTCAGTGGAGAGGCATTTTTGATCATTCAGAAATTTTTTTCTGATATAATAATACTTTTCTTAGGAAAATGGGAAATATCTTTACAAATATGTTACAGTTTTAAGTATTATTATATATGTTTAGTCTTGGCATTCCCAAAATAGGACTCAATTGAATACATAAGAATTTATACTATCATTCAATAGAACACCCAGTGATCTTTCACTTTTTTTCCTGAAGGATAACACATTTAAGCTTTTTCTTCTAACACCAGCTAGTACCAAGTTTTAACTTTTATAAATTGCTACACATTATTGTAGCAACTGGTGGCAATGAATTTCTAAACCAGTCTAATGGTTATAAATACATTTCAGAAGATCTGTGAAATGAGCATGGAATGTCTACCAATAAGATTTTCAGAAAAAAAACTGAAAGCTTGTTTTCAATATGATTTATATCTTCAAAATGGCATATTCTTGGAGAATAACTGAGGCAGAAACTTGCTTGGAGAGGAGAGTCTTGCTGCTTGCCCCAATCCACTTCCTGGATTGGAATATGTAAGTATATAAATATATATATATATGTTAGGTGGCTTGAAGAATCCACTAGCTTCTTATATTTGTCTTCCAAGTAATGCATTTTCTTGGCTTTTAATGTATTAAATAAGTTAAAAGATGTCAGGTTGACAGTATTTATGTCACATCTATCACTGTTTTTCTCATCCTCTATCAAACGACAAGTATTCTGTCTAAGTGTGACTAATCAAATAATGGGTTTCTGGGGATTACATAGTGAATTTTATAATTGTAGGGCCAGAGATTATAAAGACTGCAGACTTCTCTGCTGCCCATTTTCAAGGTTGATTTTGACATTACTTTTTTGAGCATTTAGTAAGAATAATTGGCATAACTATACTTACTGTGCACCAGCATCAATTATTATGCTGCATTATTTAATTTAATATATCTGTTAGGCAGATTACATTATTACTACAATATTAGAGATTATAAAAGTTGTGTTTATAAATATTAAGCAATTTACCTAAGGTCACTCAGGCAGGTTTCAAACCTAGGAAATCTAGTGGCAGGGCCCACATGCTTAACCCCTGCACCATGCTATAAGCAGGAGTTTGGCATTCAAAGATGGATAAAACTGTAGTGTAGCCTTTAAGGAGTTCAAAGATGAAAGGTTAAATCCTCTTGTTTACAGGAGACAAGTGTTGTGGAAGCAACGAAGCTTGAGTGCCTCCAGTTAGCCATGAAATTAACTAGAATTTACATTTCTTCCCAGGTCATGCTATGACCATCACACTATGTATATAGCTATTACTGTGTAGCAGACTACCCAAAATTCATCTTCACTTAGTAAATGTTTATGGTTGCCAGAAATCTGTGGGTTTTCTGGGAAGTGCTTGAGCTTTCAACCAAGCTTGGCTAATCTAAGCTGGCTAACTTATCCATCTAAGTTCTAATAGCCTTGCTGGGCTCTGGGTTGCCTTAAGCCCATCTCTGCCTATTTTTGTTTATTTATATATTTATTTATTTATTTTATTTTTTAATTATACTTTAAGTTCTAGGGTACATGTGCATAATGTGCAGGTTT
>NW_012117988.1:1765111-1795398 GCF_000951035.1 Colobus angolensis palliatus | reverse complement strand
GCATTCTTATACACCAGTAACAAACAAACAGAGAGCCAAATCAGGAATGAACTTCCATCTCTGCGTATTAAATAGCTGTCAGCTGGGGCAGAGAGAGTAATTGGGCCTCATGCCTTTCATCATCTAACAGTCTAAATTGGCCTTGTTCACATGATGATCCAGAATTCTAAGTAAGAATGCAAGACCTCTTGAGATCGAGGTTCAGAATAGGCAAACCATCATTTCTACCACATTTTATTGGCCAAAGCAAGTAACAAGGGTAGCCTAGATTCAAAGTGAGGATAAATACATTCTACCTTTTGATGAGAGTAGCAGGAAAATTTCATTTCAAAGGATATCTGAAGAACTCGGGATACATTTGTAATCAGTTTCTCTCTCTCACTCACTGTCTCTCTCTCTCTCTCTCACACACACACACACACACACACGCACACACACACTACCCACTTACATAGTGTGTCTATCTTCTATATGGATAATTTTATGACCTCATCACCTGAATGAAACCCTCCATCCTGAACTGCACAATATTCTTCCTTTTTGCTTTTCATCTGTCCACACATATTCTAGATATTTTATATGAGAATCCTCTAATATTGATCTGCTTTTTGGACATGAATAAAAGAATTCAATTTGCAGTTGTAACTTTTGTGTTACTGTGAGAGCTAGAAGGCAGACCCTGGAAGATGATTGTTTTCTACCATAGTCTCAAATGTTCTGTGTAGAAATGTGAGTCTGATGACAGTGAGAAGGCCTTTCTGGGTATTTAAGATACACTGCACTCCGAAAATACAGCTCATACTTTCTGTAAGCCTGCTTTAGCATAGCCTATTTGCCTGAATTATCAGGAAAGTTTAGTATCACCTACTTTCCATTAACTTAATCTCTTCTTGAAAGTGTACAAGGTTGGCTGCCTCTACTCCATCTGCAAAGTGCACTGTATTAGTTACTTTATACACAATGCTTTGTGTAACTGCCAATAATTACCATGATTTAGGTACTACTCCCACTTCATGGATGGAAAAGTAAAGTTTAGGGCACTTAAGTAATTGTCTTGGACACAGTTAATTTTTAAGCAGAGTTTGAACTCAAATCTATTTGACATAAAAGCTTATTTCCTAAGAATGAAGTGATACTATGGAAACCTTCGAACAATCAATTAGAATAATTTACAGCTCTGTTTAAGAAAAACAAATATATAAAGTCATATCTGACTTTATGATCATGCCTATAATTGCAGCTCTCTGAAAGGCCAAGGTGAGCTGATCACTTGGGGTCAGTAGTTCAAGACCAGCCTGGCCAACATGGTGAAACCTCTTCTCTACTAAAAACACAAAAATTAGCTGAGTGTGGTGGTGCGT
Source organism: Colobus angolensis palliatus (assembly GCF_000951035.1). NCBI lineage: Eukaryota > Metazoa > Chordata > Mammalia > Primates > Cercopithecidae > Colobus > Colobus angolensis. The sequence continues at coordinate 1,794,037 of NW_012117988.1, read as the reverse complement.
GCCTGTAGCCCCAGCTACTCGGGTGGCTGAGGCAGGCCAATCGCTTGAACCTGAAAAGTGGAGCTGAGAGATTGTGCCATTGCACTCCAGCCTGAACAACAATGCAAGATTCTGTCTCAAATAATAATTAAAACAATAGAAACTTTTAAAAAAGTCATATCTGCCTTACAGATTCAAAGGTTATAATTTATGATTGAAGACAATTCATTATTTAATGGTAGAACATAATTTTTTAAATATTCTGAATAAAAGCTAGGCCTCAACTTTCCGATGCAGTAAGTTGACCCGTTACTTAACCTAGTTATTTTTGCCTCCTTTTCTTTATCCTGTGTTGTTATAATAACTATATTGTTTTACCCATTTTGTGTGTTCTACATTTTCTCCTTACACACTGATCACTGATTTATAACACTGGTTGAAATGTGAAATAACATTTCACCTTTATGGAGAAATCTCACATCTTGAGCATTCATATCCTTGAAACATATCATTCTTGTTTTGTTTGTTTGTAGTTGTTTTTTTATTTAGTTTATTTATCCTAAGTAATGGAATTTATTTTGGTCATATCATTCAGATATATGGACTGGCAATGATTTGGTTGATTTATTACAGAATGAGGAATTTAGCTCATAGAGGTTGTTAAGGTAAAAGTAGATGCCTTTAACAGCTATGTTGATCAGAACAATGAAAAATGTAATGGAATTTTAAAATTAAATATTTCTTCTGATTACAAAACTATTCCATACTGATTATGGAGTTAGTGAAGATTAAACAAAGAAGGGAGAATACAAATAAATTCCAGGAATCCAACATCCAGAAGTAATTCATACTATTTTGGGATATTTTCTTCTAGTATTTCTCTACAATTTTTAAAAATTGCATAGTTGACAAAAATATAAATATCTATACTTTTTTCTACATATAATATAGCATAAATATTTTCAGCATAATTAGGTTAAAGAGTAAAAAATTCAAGGCATGAAATGAGGCAAAGAGTATTAAGTTCATCATTAGAATGAAAATTGTATGAACTTCATTTATTTATAGGATCATTTATAAAAAGCCTACTTTTTAGGCATTAGTACAAATGTGGAAACTTGATTTCTATCCTTTAAGCAACTCAGCATGGTCAAATTACAGTGTCATGTGCTGACTCACGCCTGTAATCCCAGCCTTTAGAAGACTGAGGAGGGAGGATTGCTTGTGCTCAGGAGTTTGATACTGGGCAGTATATCAAGACCTCATATCTACTGAAAATCAAAACAATTAGTTGGGCATGGTGGTGTGCACCTGTAGTCTCAGTTACTTTAGGAATCTGAGGTGGGAGGTTCCCTTGAGTGCAAGAGACTGAGACTATATTGTGGTTGATCATGCCACTGCACTCTAGACTGGAAGACAAATCAAGACCTTGTCACAAAAAAAAAACATAAAAAAAAAGAGAGAAAGAAAGAAAGAAAAGAAAAAAGAAAAGCAGTAATATAAATTTCTGCATGATGGAATAGTATTCACTCATAAAAAAGAATAAAATCCTGTCATCTGCAACAACATGGATTAACCTGGGAGACATTTTGTTAAGTGAAATAAGCCAAGCACAGAAAGACAAATACCACATGATGACACTCAGTTGTGGAATCCAAAAAAGTTAATCACATAGAATGGTGTTTGCCATGGGCTGGGGTGGTTAAGGGCAGAAGGGGGAGATGTTGATCAAAGGATACCAGATCTCAGCTAGACACGAGGAATATGTTCAAGAGATGTATTATACAACGTGGTGACTATGGATAATAATATATTGTGGGCCAGGCATGGTGGCTCAAGCCTGTAATCCGAGCACTTTGGGAGGCCGAGACGGGCGGATCACGAGGTCAGGAGATCGAAACCATCCTGGCTAACACGGTGAAACCCCGTCTCTACTAAAAATACAAAAAATTAGCCAGGTGCCTGTAGTCCCAGCTATTCCGGAGACTGAGGCAGGGGAATGGCGTGAACCCGGGAGGCAGAGTTTGCAGTGAGCCGAGATAGCACCACTGCACTCCAGCCTGGGCGACAGAGCGAGACTCCGTCTCAAAAAAAAAAAAAAGATTAATATATTGTGTTCTTGAAAAATGCTGCGTGAATGTAAAGTGTTCTCGTCACAACAATGGTAACTGTGAGGTAAAGCATATATTCACTAACCTGATGTTGTTATTTCACTTCAAAACATCATACAATATAAAGTGAATACATACAATTTTACCTGTAAATGTAAAAAAATGAAGCTCAAGAAATCATAGAAGTATTTGCAGGGCTCTTGGATAACACAGAGATTAGAATATTGTCTTGGAAATCAGCTATTATTAAACAATAGACGTAACTTGGGAACCTCATGAATTGTGACTTTATGTATATAGTATTTTGTGTGATAAATGAACACATTATAGATATAAGTTCTCACTGTAATACATAAAACATGGCCAAATGTTTCATTAAAGGTTCAGAGGTTTTAATATTTTACTATTTGCAAAGAAAAGCTGTAACATGCACTGACTTGGATGTGATACTTTGCAGTGTTTACAGGGTTCACCTCATTATATATTTTGCTTCTATTCTCAGTAATCAGGGGTTTCCAACTTATTCCTTGTTTTTTTTTTTTTTTTTCTGTTTTTTTTTCTCTTCCTTTTTATAAAGCTGAGTTCCCACAGATGTTTGAAAAACAGATTGCAATCTGTGAAAGGAACATTTTCTTATCCATCAGTGCAGATACTGTGAATGGGCCATCAGGGAATTATAGTTTGTGTTCTTTTAATACAGGGACTGTTTTGTTTTGTTTTGTTTTTTTCTTTTTTGATAAGCAATATAAGCCATTGTATGGTTTTAGTAAGGGAAGAGGTCATCTTTTTGGCCAACAGACAGGTTTAATACAGCTAAAAGCAACAACAAAGTGTTAGAAATGAGACTTTCAACAAAGTTGAACTGATGTATTCCATACTGAAACACACATTTTGTCAAAGTGGATTGACTGTTCAGCATACATCTCAGCAAATTCACCCAACAGTAGTAGGAAAATTATCACAATATCACCATATATTTCTCATTGGGTTAGGGGTTATGTCATTATGCAGGAGACACATTTCAATATCACTCTCCCTTCTCCATCTCTCTGATTCTCCCTCCCAGTCTAATCTGCGACCAGATAGTTAAAATAGGTCATTTTCTAAAGTTGAGTTTCTCTTTTTGGGTAATCTGCTTGTTTAATGATAATCATTTAGTATCACTAAAATGTTTTGAAAAGTACATGAAGAAGATTATTGACCCTGCTGCTATAGTCAAATTAGCAGTAACTTGCATGGGAAGTGATGTCATTAAATCTAAATTTAGCCATGAATAACATTTATAAATTCAGGATTGATTTTCACAAACCTTTACTGAGCCTTTACCGTGTACTCAATTCTAGAAATGAAATGATGAATAAGACGCAGTCATTTGCCTCAAAGTTCTATCCATGGTGCTGTGAATACAGGTAGCAATTATATTTTGTTAATAATCCTTTAATAGATATATGAAAGTGTTCTAAGAAATCATATATGTCACTTGAAGATTCTAAATGTGGGGTTTGGATTCCTGTAGACAGTAATATAACAAAAATGTATATGATCAGATCTGTATTTTGGCCAGAAAATCCTAACACAATATAGAGATCGGTTTAAAGGGTTTTATTGATGCTGAAATTAGGAAAACTGGTTAGAGGCTTTTGTTCCAGTGGCAGCAGGGCAAAGTGAAGGGTGTATTGGTTGTGGATGGAAGGACCAATTTAATCTTAATGTTAAGTTAAGATTAAGATTAAAAGAGAAGAGGAAGAAAGGATGGAATATTTGTATTTCTGTGAACACATGAAGTTGTTAACATTTGGGAAAAAAAATGCTTCATAGGAAACATAAATCTGTATTATACATATTATTTTTTACTAAGGATCCAAGCAGCTTTCTTATATAGCTTCTGATATAATTTTTTGGCCTATAACCTTATAAGATCACAAAGGTTTTGAATATTCTGAAATTACTTGCCTTTAGGTTTAATACTTAATTATTAGGTTAATCTTATGTGTGCTGGTGGAGTTGAGACTAATTTAAGCCATGTAAATATTTTTTCTTGATTAAAATGAATGAATGTAGTTATTCATTGATTGGATTTCCAAAATAAGTATTCTTTTAACATTAAATTTTACCTGAAACAATTTTATATTTAGGTACAATTTTGTACTATGCAAGCATCATTTTGTAACTACTGTATCTGAATTTTAGCCACATTAAGGATTAATTTTAATAAAATCATTTAAATGAAAGAGTGCTAACTAGACAATGACTACAGTACTCATTTATATTTATTATTTAATTTTTCAAATGGAAAGATAATTTTTAATCAGGTACTCATTATTGAAATTTGCTAAAAGATATACACAGATGCTTTGTGTATATTATCTAACCCATTTTCAAATTTTCAGATTAAATAACATGACCAGCTGTAACCTTTTTTCTTTTAATTTTGGCCATGTGGATGTGTCCAGGTCTCTCTGCGTGAGGACTCAAGTGTTGAGTTCACTCAAGCTGTTGGATACTTAATTAGTGAGCCAACAAGTATATGCTTGAATGCTGACTATGTAGGCAGCATGGTGTTAATTACTAAAAAATGAGGCATTTCATTGTAATTTCTCTCTTTTTTTTTGTTTTTGTTTTTTGGCTCAAATTGAGTAACCTGACCTTGTTTGGTTCACTATTTGAGTTCACTTATTCAGAAATGTATATTGTGTGCCTACCAAATGCCAGGTAACATGCTAGATATCGAGAATCTAGCACAGTTAGCAAGAGAAGAGAATTTACGAAGAGAGTAGCAATGCCTTGATAAGTGCTGTTATATCACAAGGGAGAGAGAACTCTTTGATCCATAGAGGAGAGTGATTAACTTTGCTTAGGAGAACATGTCTAGTTCTTTATTACTTTAATGTAGTGAAAAATCTACTCCAATACTTATAAAAGGTTAGTGCATAAGGAGGCAAGGCATAGTTAAGAGCATTGTGCCAGGAAATGAAATGTGAAAATTTAAGTCGACATTTTAAAAACTCCTTGTTTTTTACATGTGTTTTAAATTGTAAGATCAACTGTAAGACCCGCATAAAGTGAGTTCTGTATTCATTTAACTCATTGAATTTCAGTCCCTGTCTTGGAAGAAAATCAACTGACAGAAGAAATGTAATGAAAAACTCAGCCCCTCAATTGTCGTAAAGAATCCAAAGAAGAGAGGTTCATGTGTAATAATTGTATGGACATAATGACAGAAGCAGCCCACCATTCTGCATGAGTATGAAGGAAAGCCTAGCTGTAAGTCCTGCAGTAGGCAGAGAGAAGAAACACTTTCCCTGGGACTAGCTGATTTAATTATTATCATTGAACAAGTTACATAACCAACTCATGCCTTGCTTCCTTTCCTTATAAAATTAAAAATATTGTCAAAATATTTCCATATCCAACATTTTATTATTTTCATTCTAAGAAGGGGAAAATCCACAGGGTTTCAGAAACATTGTCGTGTGAGAAAAATATGGAAGAAAAATCAGTAGCAGAATTATTAGTAATTTAAGAAGGTAGGACAATGCCCCAGTAATTACAGAAAAATAAAACAAATGTAAGCAGAATATTTTTCCTTAACTGCTCCCTCTTTACTGCCATAAGCAATGTTATTTTAACCTCAATATTTGTGCTATTTCATGACAAACAGATAATTTATTCTGACCAAGTTATGTATTATGTTAATCTATTTAAAACTTTTATTTGAAATGTGATCCATATTAAGACTAAGGAAGTAGACAGTTCAGGAAATATAATACTAAAAAATAAGGCAAACAAAATATCATATTTTGTATTTTTTAATACAAAAAATTAGCCGGACGTGGTGGCAGGCACCTGTAATCCCAGCTATCATAGGGGTTTCACTATGTTGGCCAGGCTGGTCTTGAACTCCTGACCTCATGATCCGCCCTCATTGGCCTCCCAAAATGTTGGGATTAGAGGCGTGAGCCATTGCGCCAGGCCTAGTTGATGCTTTTCAAGGTCAATTAATCACTAAGGTAGTGCCACATTCCCTGAATTTTACCTATGAGTGTACTGAGGCACAGATGCATTCAAATATCCTTCTACCCTTTTTCTCTTCCTGCTACCCTTCTGTAATAATCCATTGAGTTTCATCTGATCAAGGAAAAACATTGTGCTGTTGTTGGATTTGAAAACTGTTCTAAATATCTTCTGTTCTCAGACAGCATATAGTGTAGTACACGCCATAACAAATATCTGTACATAAATCAGTGTTTCACCAAAAGCCTCTGAGATACTGTAATTATTTCTGATTTCTCCTTCAATGTACATAGCTAAGGTAATCTTCCTCTAAGAAAGATTGCTTCCTTGATTCCACACCTTTGCCTCAAATCCTTATCTCTTCTTCGCCTTTTATTAAACTTATTTTAATTTAGTTTAAATAAAGCTAAATCCATAAAATTTAATTTAGTTTAAATAAATGTAAATTAATAAAATTTAATTTTTAAAATGCCTTGTTTTAAAGTTTATATGTAGCCTGTTGCAATCATATTTTCCTTTTCCCCCACCCTTTGCTCATATTAGCCCAGTATCTTCACTGCTCACTGGCTGTCTTGTATATCATTGTCATCATCACTTCTGTGCTATTACTCTTATTTCCCTTCCTTTCTTAATGGCATATATGTCATTTCTCTCAGCTCCAGCTCTATTCTTAGTTCTCCATAACCAAAGTGTCTCTTCTGGCTTCCTGCAGCCAAGTACCTGGATCTAAACACTGCCTTCTAATGATAAAAGCTGCTTCCACATTGAGCTTGGGTACTTGGCCTTCTCCCTTTCCCAAGCTTTCAGAAACTTAAAAATAGGGCTCACCTATTAATAAAGCCATATTCTAGAGATTTTTAGAAGCCAAACCCATTCTTACTGTATATAAACTGACAAAGCAGGAATCCTTTCTTGGAAATATTTCTACTTGATAATGCAATCATTATACCTGGATATGGATTATACTTGAAGTAAAATGTATTGAGGTTTTTGTGTCTGTGTGGTTGATTTTTTAAAAAAGCCTTATTTTTCATACTTATATATAACAGTACTGTATGGTATATTGTGTTTGGTTTTTGTGTCTGCAATTCTGTCTATTAGTTCTTGTAACTTGGATTCCATACTACATTTCTTTGCCAGGGAGATATATATGCCCAAGAAGATGAATGTCTAAATCATTTTGAGCATATGTTAGCCATTTCAGTGTTTTACCTTAAACATTCAGGTGTAAGTGGAATTTTATATTGGATCTCCCATTAAACTGCAAATGGGAGCATTCAGCAAAACATTTGGCTGTTAAACATATGCCTTCAGCCATCACATACTATCTTTTTCTAAATTTTATTATTCCTTTTTTATAGCTTGCTGAAATTGCAACTTCTGTCTGCAGGATTTTTATCATCCCAGCAAATCCACTGAAAATCTCCCCACTGAGCATTGTTGCTTAAGTTTGTAGCTTCTTTGATTAAATATGATTCAATCTGTGTAGTAGAGATTGAGCTTTTGTAACTCATAAGGAATGGAATAGAGAGATATCTGATAATTAATGCATAGAAATATGTCTGCATGCCATTTGCAAAAAATTATTTTCTTGTATTCCAGAAGGCATTGTAAATGTTTAACTTTTAATCCAGTTCCACCAACTATACTATTATAGTCAAGGTACCGTGCCAGTCGCTATGGAGTGACAGGGATGAGAATGACATGGTATCTGTTCCTGAGTAAGCAGAGTAAGTGACAGACTAAGGCTGAACTGTCCAATTTCACTAGACAAAATGTGACCAGTATCAGAGTAAGATGATTAGTAGGAGTGGAGACCAGAAGGGAAAGTAATTGGTTCTGCTAGTGCAACCCTTGGTCACCTTTTCATCATGCTACCATGCACAAATGGGGGTATAAATAACAAAACGGTGTCATAAGGTTAACCAATAAACTGAAAACTGTAATGCCTACACTTGCCTCCTAAAAATAAAACAAGAGTGTTTTGCTGATATAACATATAACATATGTGTGACTGTATGCCCTTGAAGAACTAGTATATTTCTTCATTCACAGCCTACACCAAAAAAAAAAAAAAAAAATTGAAGTCTAAACCTCAAGTTATACACCATGTGTCATTTCAGTGGTTAGTAAAACACATGCCTTGCAGTACATGGTGTACCTTTTCTTCTCAGTTCTCAAGACTTTATTTATATTCCCAAAATGAAGCAGAGTATCAGGTTATTTTATATTTTAAAATAGAAAGTCTGAATTAGTATGTAGAAAGACAGCACAATGCACATATATGTTTTACGTACTTAAAAATACCTTTCAGGTTACTTTTATAGGTTACCTAGTCTAAATACAGCTAGTTCTCTGAGCCGAGATTACCAGTGAAGATCACATATTTCAGAAAATAAAAGTGAGAAGAACTTCTTCAAGTCTTTTTGCTCATACCAGCCCCACCATAGCCTGTACATAGTCCCTGTGAATTTTGTTCTTGAGTTGTCCGTTGACTAGAAAGATGATTTAAGAAATCTTTGTCTTATGCAATTTTTGCTTGAGGTATCTTTTAGTACATTCCTTAGTTCTGTATGTAAGAGCTCAAACACTTCATTCAGATCTAAGTAATAAGAGAAGCTGCGTAAAATATGGTTGAGAGTGAGGACTTTGGAGCTGACTGCCTTCATTCATAATTCCAGCTCAGCCACTGAATAGCTTTAGGACCTTGAGTGAGTTACTAAGCCTCTCTATCTTCTGGTCCTCAGTTTCCTTATCTTCCAAATGGGGATGATAATGACTATTTTCTAGACTTACTGTGAGGATTAAATGAGTTAATGTATATAAGGCATGCAAAGCAGTGATTACCTATAATAATATTCTATAATTATTTTTTATAATTTCAAATTTTAATAAAGATTATAGGGTTGATGTACAAGTTCATTACGTGTGTATATTGTGTGATGCTGAGGTTTTGGGTACAAATGATCCCATCACCCAGGAAGTGAGCATAATACCAAATAGGTGTTTATAGTCCATGCTCCCCTCTCTCCCTCCCCCAGCTAGTCATCTTCAGTCTCTGTTGCTCTGTTGTTTTCATCTTTATGTCTATGTGTATTCAATGTTTAGATCACTCTTATAAATGAGAAACATGCAGTGTTTGTTATTCCGTTTTCTCTTCTTGCATCAATTTGCTTAGGATTATGGCCCCCAAATGCATCTATATTGCTACAAAGAACATGATTTCACACACCATATGTGTATATATATATCTCCAGTTTGCCGTTGATGGGCAGGCACCTAAGTTGTGAGCCTTGTCTGGTGAGGGAGAGTAGAGCAATCTTACTGCTCCTGGGCACTTTGACGGTGGCCTCTACTGGGGCTGTGGCAGCTATCGCTGAGCTGCTCTGGGGTCCAAGACCCATGGAGGTCTCTGTAGGCTTGCAATTCTCTGTATCAGTCTAGAGACCTAGGGATGCCAGGTGATTCTGCTATTTGCAGGATTGCACAGGTCCCTGTGGGAAATGTGGATCTCCTGTGGGTTCTCATTTACCCTTTCCTCCTGTTGGGGAACTTCTCCTGACTTCCTCACTGATCCCCGATAGGCTGTTGCCCAGTTTCGTTCTTCTCTGTTCTCTGTCTCACCTTGCTACCTTGATGCATGCCAACATTGTTTCTTAAATGATTGGCTTGCAGGGTCAGTGTTTGCTAGCCACCTTGTTCCCTCTTCATGAGAGTGGTACACACTAGCTGCTTCTAGTCCACCATCTTGTCTGCCCGCCATTATTTTTAATATTGCTATTACTACTATCAGTATGAAATGTCACAACACTTCTTTGCACTTCCTGATAAATAGTTTATTTCTCAGAAAGGCATTGAAAATTATTTTTCTCTTTTTGCTTTGACTTCAAAAAGCTGAGAATCAAAGTCTGTGATGACTTTGTTAACTTGTGTGGGATGAAGGCCTTACATATCTGTGCTTGAGTTTCCTTCTTATTTCAGTCTTCATTGTTTATATGGATTTTCTCTGGATCTGATTTTATGCATTTATTTGTATTTTTCAATTATATACTATATTTAAGGCAACTCAGAGTCTTCCTTCAATTGTATAGTATGATAAACAACATGCAAAAGAAAAGCAAGCAAGCTATTAAAATTAACCCTGATTAATTTTAATAACAACATATTTGGAAGTAAAAATAAAATTTACATGTTTTGAATCTCTAGCCTTTTTTTCTAAAATCTTGTAATTATGCTACAAGATAAATAGAAAGTGAAGGCATCAGAAATGTTTAGAGATGGAGTGAAGTGCGGTGTCAATCTGTCTGGTTTGTTTTGTATTCCTGTGAGATTCCGGTCACAAAAGCTACATGAACAAGCTACAGAAGAAAACACAAAGGCACTGGTAAGTTGCAGCCACTAAAGATGGTCTTCTCATACGTAGAGGTGGTAAATAGTTGAGTTTTTGGCTATTAAATTTTGCTGGTCAGTTGTTGCCTCCTTTTGAACAGGAACCATTTCATTTACATTTTGTTATGCCATTTTGAGAAACTGGTTTTATGAAAAGATATAATTCTTAAAAATAAGATTGACGGCTATTTATGAAGTAGCTACAGATGCTTTTTGTTGGTGTGAAAGTTTGCGTTAATGTAAGAATTTGAATGTTTGTTATCAGGTTATGAATCTTATTTATAAGTTGGTAAAATCACTATACTTGTTTATTTTCTCTTTTGCTGGCAGCCTTACTTGAGTAAAAATATAAAATGTTTTGTTAGTTTATGTCTTCTATTTTCATAATGATCTACGGTAAAAGGGTGAAAGAAAAAAATGATACTTTTGAACATTTAGACATTCTACTTTAGTGTTCCTGGTCAGTGTATACACTGTGAAAGATGAAGCCCGCAAGCAATCACTTGACTGATGGTCTCATATTGCGAGTTATAGTTTATTTAGCTGAAAATTTCTGAACTGAGTGGCTGATGTGCATCCCTATTCATCTTGCTTCCTTCCCCTCTGGGATACCTGGGAAATTCAAGAGTTTTTGGTTAGTATCAAGTACTATTTAAGGTAAATGAATGAGTATTATGTGTCAAACACTGAGAAGAGGTCACTTTACCTATGTTTTAGGTTTGGAATTCAACAAATTAAGAATTTATTGGAAGAGCCTACTTCTTGATTAAGGAATTTATATGTCAGAACCAGAATCTCTGAAGTAAAATATTTTGATAAGACTTACTGAAATGAATACTTTAGGCATGGTACAATGTTAAGGATTGAGAAGGTACACATAGAGAATAGAGAGCTGAAAGTTAGAAAAGTAGAATTGACCATTGTGTGTTATAAAGAAAATATGATGGCCATGCTTGAGAACATGATGAAGGGAGTTGAAGAATTTTGGTGTGCATTAGAAAAACAAAGCAAGTAAAATATCCTAGACTGAGTAGAGAAAATGTTTCATAGACAATTTTAGAAGTATGAAATTCTAATAAAGTAGATGGTAATTAGTGCTTCCAATTATGAGGATAGTGAGCATAGGCTGGCATCTCCCTTCTGAAGTCAGAAATTTGATATGAGACTTCAAATAGAAGAGGAAGCCAGACCTTACAAGCATTACCCTATATATTTTTTTAATCTATACATTGTGCTGGTAGAGAACAGTTCACTATGGTTGACACTGACTTTCTATAGACCAGGGGTGAGTGAATTGTGATCTGTGAGCCATATCTGACCTGCTATGTATTTTGTAAATAGAGTTTTATTAGAACACAACTGCATTCATTTTTATATATTGTCTATAGTTGCTTTTGGACTACAGTGGCTGAATTGAGTGGTTGTAACAGAGGCCCTATGATCTATAAAGCTTAAAGCATTTATTGTCTGGCCCTCTATAGAAAAAGTGTGCTGACTCCTGATATAAAAGCAATGCAGAAAGCATGTGTTGAATGCTCAAATATATTTAACATTTGGGCAAAACTTTCAAGAATTATTTTTTATTTGTATACATTTATGTGGTACAAATGCAATTTCATTATATGCATAGATTGTGTAATGGTGAAGTCAAGTCATTTAGGGTATCCATCACCCAAGTAGCATACATTGTACCCATTAAATAATTTATCATGTACCCTTGTCTCATCCTCTCACCCTTCTGAGTCTCCATTTTCTATCATTCCACACTCTATGTCCGTCTTTCAAGAATTATTAAGCCCAATTGTACTCCAAATTATTCTGCTGATTCATGAAGAGTGGGTGATATGACCAAAACAAACCAGAGAATCATCTTTAAAAACTATTAAGAGAGTTGAAAAGTGTAGCCAGGACAGTAACAGAAGGGCCAATGGAAGATATTCTTAGAACGGGTCTCCTTTAGTTTCTTTATTATAATGTGTGTCAGAAAGATTGTTGACTCTGATTAAAAGATGTTAGAAAAACAACATAAAAGAGAATTTAGTTACAGGGTCATGCCATTTTTTACATTCATACTACCCCCCCATATTCCAGGACCTGCTCCCTCCTTCCACCTGAGAAGTTCCACCACAGTACCAAGTCCCCACCTTCTATCAGCGCTCCTTGATGTGAGAACTTGATAATTACTGTTTTGTTATAGCTAAGTGTAGTTGTGTAAATCACGCAAATAATAGCATTTTACTAGCAGCATTTGACTAGGAGTTGTGTCTAGGTCCTATCAACTGGGTTTTGAGCAAAACGCTTCTTCTTTCTTGGCCTGTATTCTTGTAAAAATATGGCCCTTTTATCTAAGTGGTTTTTTTTTTCTCTCAATCACTTACTTTCACTTCATAGTGTTATAAACATAAAGTGAGATGATATATCTAAAAATGTTTTGAAGACTATAAAGCTCCAGTGATATCACAATGTTTATTATTAGGTTACAGCAATGGCACCTAGGACTAGAGTAACCCTGAGGTATCTCACCCAAAATAGGCAAGTGTTGTTGTGTCATCTGATCTAGCCAGATCCCATGATGGTTAACTTTGAGGAGTCTTTGGGACAAGAAATTTCAATTATTTATGTCCATTCTAGTGTGGCTTATGCATCCAATTTGAATTTCTCTCCAAAATTGGTAGTGTTAGAGACTCATTCATATGGATTAAGCTGCAATGCATTTTCTATCATCTGTTTTAAAGGTCTGGAGGAAATAATAAACGTAGACCTCTATAACATATATGCTGCATAACTCATAGTAGATAATTTATTTAATTGAATAAATAACAGGAAAGAAATAAATGGATTTGTATTTGCATGGGATTAAGGAGAAGGAAAGTGAGAGGCAGAGAGGGAAAATCAAGAAAGAACCAATAAAAGAATGTCAAATGTGCAGAAGGCAAGTAAGCAATAAAGATTTTGATGAGATTATAAATAAAGGAGAGTTAATAAGAGAATGAAGTGATTGATGAGTTAATATTAATATTTAGATGTCTAGATAGTTGATAACACATTAGACACTACAAATGTTTGTGTTATAGTACTTTTCTGTTAATGAAAATGCATCATGGGCATCCATATAAGATGTTGAAATCTCTGTTTTCCCACTGGAAATAGAATGATACTTATTTAAATACAAGCCAATATGTTCTGCAACATCAATAAGGATATAATAAATATGTTAATTGAATCTGGGCTGAAGCCCTTTTCATTGTGTCAACTACTAGACTACAGGTTAATTATGAGTTCTTTGTTCTTTTCCCAAAATACAAGCAGAGTCCTCATAGTATTATGTTTCAAAGGCATCTAACACCCTAAATGGCTATATTTACATGTTTCATAGTGTATGGAATTACACCATTGTTGAAAACATTTTAGGGTTCTTTACATTATTGTCTTGGGATGGTCTATGCTAGTCTAGATCATTTTATAGCTATGGCAACTAAAGAGCTATAAAGTGAGCCACCAAAAGAAACTCATAATAAAATATTAAATTTGATGATCTCTTAAGGTATAAGCTGCATCTGAAAAGTGAGTAAGGTACTTTGTTAGGTACAATAATTTTCAGAATTCACTGAGGTGCCATTTAGTACATTGGAGCAGTTCTTCCAAACTTCCCAAGAGGTCTGAAAAAGTGAATTAGTTTCTCAAAGTGCCTGTTTTTTACTCTGGGGAACAATTGAAGTTAGAAGAATCTGGCTGAATAAATTGCATCTTTCTCTCTATGTGTTAAGAGAACGATTACAGTCAATACAAGATTTTCACATTTCACCAGCTAGGGTGAGGAGAAGTAATCTAAAACTTGTGTCTAAGGCTTCCCTTGCCAAAAGCTCTTTTAGCTGTAGACAGTCATCTTAGAATGGCTGATATTAAGAACTTTTGGGAAGCAAGAAGATGAACTAGATGGATGAACTGTGGGGATTTTATCTAGGACTTACTATCTTTCACTAATAGAAAAGAACTTTTTCTGATATGCTAAAATTGCAGGTGGTTTCTAGCGGATCGAGGTCTACTAATGGGTAGATTTAATCACTTTTCCAAATCAAACTAACAAAAGATTACTTCAGGTTACAAAAAGTGAAAGTGGATATTTCTTACAGTTACTTTGAATGAAGCATTTCCAGTTACTAGATATATATAAAAGTGTAGCCCCAAAAAAGTCCATGAAGATTATTAAAGCTAGTATTGAATTTTTTCTATTTTCTATAGTGAGGGAAGGTATTAATTATGTCCTCGTTACTAGGAATTATAATTATATCATTAATGTTTAATATTACTTACCATTTAGTTAATTACCAATGTTAGAATGATAAAACCTACTAACACATGAAAAACACTGATAGAACCAAGGGGAAACAGTATGCTGTAGAGGTTAAATGTGCAAATTCTGAAGTTTCTCTATCTATGATGAAAATTTGGTTTTACAACTCACTAGGTGAACTTAGGCAATTGTTTAAGTTCTTTAAGTCTGTTTCTATAAATGTAATAATATATATATTTTTTTGAGATGGAATCTTGCTCGGTTGCCCAGGCTGGAGTGCAGTGGTGTGATCTCAACTCACTGCAGCCTCCACCTTTTGGGTTCAAGCTATTCTCTTGCCTCACCCTCCCGAGTAGCTGGGATTACAGACGCCTGCCACCATGACCAGCTAACTTTTGTATTTTTAGTAGAGATGGGGTTCCACCATGTTGTTCAGGCTATTGTTGAACTCCTGACCTCAGGTGATCTACCTGCCTCAGCCTCCCAAAGTACTGGGATTACAGGCATGAGCCACCGTGCCCAGCAAATAATATTTTTTAAAGTTGTTTTGACTATTAAGTTAAATTATGCTACCAAAGTGCTTATCACAGTGTCTGAAACATAGCACTGATAAATGTGAATTAATATTGTCATTACTATCATTATTTGTTATTGTCCTTTTCCCTGTGGATTTTCAGGACTGTTGACAAATTTTGCCATTGCCATTTATGTTGGTTGAGTAAATTAAAAAGTAATTTTCTGTTTCTTAGCTAATGAATAGATGATGACTAATGTCTTTATATGAAGAACTACTTCATAAATTATAATGTTTCTTCTTTAATAAATTCGGGGCTAATGACTAGTAAAATACTGAAGGAAATTAGGCTACTTTGCCTACAAAGCCAGGGATACATAGTACGTCAATTTATATGATGGATGATAATTTAAGGTCTGGTCAGTAATCAGTGGCCAAGGGGTCGTGGTCACCTATTAAACTTTTTATATGTTAATGTTTTGTGAAATTGATAATGCCTTGATGATCTTTCTCATGTTTCTGGAGGCACATTTGCTACAATATAAAAGATGACCATTGCTCTCTGAACAATTATGTTCACCTTTCACAGTTGTATAAATCTTGGGATAGACCTACAGAGCACAAGAAAACCCTTCTTATGGAGACAAACTGAGTTAAACTTGTCTTTTTCATTGATAAAAAAAAGAGAAGGTAAGGATGTCCATTCACAGCACCTGGGAACAGTGGTGAATGTGTGCTAGTAGGTGCAAGAGAAAGGTATGAAGGCAACACAGGACTGAAACTACTGAAGAAGGTATTCACTTACCTACAAATGGTGCCTACATTCAGATGCCCATGAACTCAAGGTGCTATTTGGTTTGCACCCACAGGTTTGGGAACCTGTAATTTTGCTTCTAATAATTAATTTTTATATATGTACAGTAATGTAAATTCATGAATATGTATGAAAAACATAGTGATTACTTTGTACTGCAGAACTGCAGCATATTCTGATTAAGAAACCAATGTTTAATGGAATTTTGAAACCAGTATGAGCACTATGAGGATAAATGTTCCCATTCTACAGATGAAGACATTGAAGCTTAGGTAGGTTAAGTAATTTGCTCATTGCCATGCAATTACTAAATGATAAAGCTCGGCCTCAAAAATCACAATCTTCTTTGTTTTCTATTACACCACTTACTTTTTTTTTATTTTTATTTTTTCTTTTTTGAGATGGAAGCTCGCTCTGTTGCCCAGGCTGGAGTGCAGTGACACAATCTCAGCTCACTGCAACCTCCACCTCCTGGGTTCAAGCGATTCTCCTGCCTCAGCCTCCTGAGGCACTTTTATGTTTATGAGGATGCAGATGCCTCTTTGATGTATTGATATTCTTTCCTTTGGGTAGATGCCCAATAGTGGGATTGCTGGATCCTATGATAGTTCTATTTGTAGTTTTGTAAGGAGCCTCTATATTGTTCTCTGTAGTTTACATTTTCACCAACAGTGTATAAGGCTTCCTTTTTCTCAGTATCTTCACCAACATTTGTTGTTTTTTGTCTTTTTGATAATAGCTATCTTAACTGGCATGAGACAATACCTTGTTGTGGTTTTGATTTGCATTTCCTTGATGATTAGTGATGTTGAACATTTTATTGTGTATTTTTTGATGATCCATATGTCTTCTTTTGAGAAATGTCGGTTTAGATAACTCTTCCATTTTAAAATTAGATTGTTTCTTTGTTGTTGAGATGTTTGAGTTCCTTGTGTATTCTGGATATTAACCACTGTCAGATAAATAGTTTGCAGATATTTTCTTCTATTCTTTGCATTGTATTTTCACTCTTTTGCTTGTTTCATTTGCTATGCAGAAGACTTTTAGTTTGATATAATATAATTTGTTTATTTTTGCTTTTGTTGCTTCTGCTCTTGCTTTTGAGGTCTTATGCATAAAGCTTTTTTTTCCAAACCAATGTCCTGAAGTGTGTTTTGTTTGATTGGTTTGGTTTTGAGTAATTGCATCATTTCCTATCTGACATTTAGGTATTGGATCCATTTTAAATTGCTTTTTGTATATAGAATGAGAGGTGAGGGTCATTTTTCTGCATGTGGATATCCAGTTGTCCCAGCACCATATAATGAAGAGACTATCCTTTTCCTAGTGAATATTCTTGGCACTTTTGTAAAAAATCAGTTGACTATAAATATGATTAATTTCTGAGTTTGCTATTTTGTTTCATTGGTCTATGTGTCTATTTTTATTTCATTACCATATTCTTTTCATTATTACAGCTTTATAGTACATTTTGAAGTCTTGTAGTGTGGTGCCTCCTGCTTCGTTCTTTTTGCTTAGGATTTCTTTGGCTATTTTGCGTCTTTTTTGGGTTCCATACAAATTTAAATATTTTTTATATTTCTATAAAAAAATAGTATCGTTGGTATTTTGTTAGGAATTACAATGAATCTGTAGATTGCTTTGAGTAATATGGGATCTGTCAATCTATCTATCTGTCTACCTATCTATCTAAAAATATAGGTATATTTTGAGACAGGGTCTCTCCTGTTACTCAGGCTGGAGTGCAGTAGGGCAGTCATGGCTCACTGCAGCCTTGACTCCCTGCGATCAAGCACTCCTCCTACCTCAGCCCTCTGAATAGCTGGGACTGCAAGCATGGGCCACTATCCCAGCTAATTTTTGTATTGTTTGTAGAGACATGGTCTCACCATGTTGCCCAGGCCAGTCTTGAACTCCTAGCCTCAAGCAATCCATCTACCTCAACTTTCCAAAATGCTGGAATTACAGGCATCTGCCACCATGCCTGGCCAGCATTTTACATTTCTATTTCTACTACTATTATTGTTGTTTTTTTTCCTATTAGAGTATTATTATTGACATAACAGGATAATGCATTCTTCTGAAAATACAGCTGAAATTTCTAAAACGTACCATATTTTATTTACCAGGCATATATTTCTCCTATATAAACGATTTATTGGAAAATGTATTCATTTTCCAAAATTTGGGGAAGACCTATTTAAGTATAAAATAAAATGTAAAAGCAGCAGATTGTGTAATGAAATTTTTAATTCAACAAAATTAAGGTAAGGTCTTACAAAGTTTCTAATGGTAGGTGTTAACATGAATGGTTGTTTGGTAAACTTCACGAACCAAAATACCAGAAAATTACCTTTGTTTGGGTAAACACACTTCTCATTTCCTTGTTTTCTGTTTAAATTAACACATTAAGTCAGTAACACCTGTTATTTACTATTGTGGCACTGTTTTTAATTATACAATTGTTATTAAAAATAAAATACATTTTAGGCCGGGTGCAGTGGCCCATGCCTGTAATCTCAGCACTTTAGGAGGCTGAGGCAGGCCAGTCAGTTGAGCTCAGGATTTCAAGACCAGCCTGGGCAACATGCTGAAATCTGTCTCTACTAAAAATACAAAAATTAGCTGGGTGTGATTGTGTGTACCCGTAATCCCAGCTACTCAGGAAGTTGAGACACGAGAATGGCTTAAATCCGGGAGGCAGAGGTTGTAATGAGCCAAGATTGCACCACTGCACTCCAACCTGTGTGACAGAGAGGGACTCTGTCTCAAAAAAAAAAGAAATACATTTTTTAATTTTATAATTTAAGTTTCCTCTCTCATGGACTGAAACTCCATGAGATTAGGGACCATGTCCTGTTTTGGTATCCATTACATCCCATAATATGGATGCTAACATGTGGTGGAGGGCAAGATAAATTATTTTGTTTTCTATTTAAGATAGATAAATAGATGAATCTGACCTTATGAATGAACAGACCCTATTTACCAAGTATATGAGTTATAGTGTTATAAAAGCTCAAACGTCCGGATCATAAGACTGCCATACAAATTTGAATATGTGCAAGTGTGAAAGAGAAAGAAGAGTTGGAATGCACAAGGTGTTATTATCAATATTATTTATTTTGCTTTTAAAAATACAATAAACTTAGAGCTAAGGAGTAGGAAACAAACATTAATTTGTGTTTCTAAAGGCATGGCCCAATGACCACTTATAGTATAAATTCTCAGGATTCATATTTAAAATGCGGATTCCTTCTTCGATTTCATATATATATATATATAATGGGATCTTTTTTTAGTATCCTTAGCAGATTATTTTTATATATCTTACGGTTTGGGATTAACTACATTTTCCTCAACTTTAGCCTAATAAGATAGCTGGTATTATCTGTTTTTAAAGAAATCTAAATGTATATGGCCTGTAACTTAATTTGCAAGAAAAAATTATCTAATTCTATATTAAGTAGTAGTGTTAGATTCTAAAATAAGTACGCAAATTGTCATGAAGTTTAGTAAAAAAATATTGATGTTGTGTTTTAGCTATTTTTGGAGCACAAAACTTTACCTGTTTTATTTTTATAACAGGAATATATGTGCATTTAAGGAAGTTGGTAAAAAAATATTGATGTTGTGTTTTAGCTATTTTTGGAGCACAAAACTTTACCTGTTTTATTTTTATAACAGGAATATATGTGCATTTAAGGAATTTGGTAATTTAGTGAAAAATAGACAAAGAATGCTACAGACTATCCTGTTTCGGCCTTCTTTCTTCTTCATTCCCTGCTTCTTATCATCGTTTGCTAATCCGTATGCATCATCCAGATCTCTGAATGCTGGAGTACTCAGGGCTCAGTTCTGGGAGGTCTTCTCTTCCCTGCTTACATTCTCTTTCCACATGACTTTGTCAAGTATTATGACTTTCAAGAATATCTGCATGCTGACTACTCTTAAATGTGTATCTTCAGCCCTTAACTCTTAAGACATTCTAGATTTTTATGCCTACCTAGATACTCAACATATTAACTTGAACTTTAAACCTCAAACTGAACATGTTCATAGTCAAATTCCTGATCCTTCTTTAGTTGTCCTCATCTTCTGCCACCCAGCTACTAAAATAAAACGACTACGGATATCCTTGAATCCTCTATCATTGGTCTCAGAACCAATTTCTGAGAGTATTGGTTGAGGGCTGCTTCCCAAGAGGTGTTAATTGTCCTGTATTTCTGACCCATCTTTCTGTCCTAGCCACCAACGTTCCAGGAAAAAAAAAAAAAAGGCCTTCAATGATACAGATAACCTGGAAATGAGGCAAGGAGAGTACACTACAAGGTCTGAGAAATAGGAGTAGGTGCACTGCCAGCATCTGCTATATATATTTAAACCATCTTACATTATAAATACATTTGCTATCCTATTGGAGAGTGCTTTAATTATTTAGGCATATATTTTGGGAAACAAAATATATAATGGAGTACAGAGAAATTCAAAATGAAAATTTTTACAATCCAAAAGTTCACATCTGGATGTACTAAATAAAGTAACTTATCAATGAAATTCAACAGATGGCTTCTGTATTTTACTGGGGAGTAGTACAACTATATATGACATGACCTAGGAAAAAGTGTTCAGTATCAAGTCCATAGTTTCAGTACAATTTTGTATATCTTTAAAAACTTTTCTACCATTACATTTCATAAAGTATTTTAAAATAATAAAGTGGCTGGAAATGTTTTCATGTCAAAAATCAAAATAATCGTACTTATGATATTGTCAATAAAATTAATTTTCCTCAGTAGGCATGCTTAATAAAATCACTTACAGAAAGTATAACCTCAGATACGATAGAGTTGCAGATGGCAGTACCATGAGCAGTAGAGTTCAGCATTAATCTACAGTACCCAATTTCCATCACCATTTCATTACCATTTCACAGAGCTAATACTGCTAAGGCTGCTGCTATTAAGGCATCAAAGGACCTTGGAGAGCATCTGTTCTGCAGCCTCCATTTTACAGCTGAGATTTTTCATTTACTTAGCCTTTTCTATGTTTGATTTAGAGTGTCTGACTCATTTGATCATGTAAGGTGGTACAACTCTACTCTGCTTAATGTTGAATATTTAATAAGTAGACAGTTAAGGAAACCCGTGTTTACTCAGTTAAGGTCCACTACTCTGTGCTTTTGCTGCAAGAAAAAGAAAAAAGGAAAGTAACTGAGATGAAGCAAAGGTAATTTGTTCATTAATACTTGTGAATACATCCCTGAACCATATATTCAAATATGTTTCCCCTTTTATTAATAATTTTTATGTCTCATCTGTGAAGCATTACTGATAAGATACTGGTACCAGATCAATCCTCAGAGTTCTTAAAAGTCTGTATGCCAGACACTTAGAAATGTTTGGACTAATTAAAGAGATGCATAAATTATATGGATCTTTACCCTGTAGGTGAGTCTCTCTTTAGTTTGGAAATAATAACAAGAGTTTATGTATATTGATAATACTTGGCATACCAAGCAGAGCCCTTCACTGGCAATGTTCTTTTTGTCCTAAAGGCAAGAACTGTAGCAACAGGGCTGTCAAATAAGTCCCCATTTGTTTGAATACTAAATAGGAGAGAATATATCATTCATGTTTTCTTGTTTATATATATGTGTGTGTGTGTGTGTGTGTGTGTGTGTGTGTGTGTAATTATGTACTCATCAGTAAACTGGTAATACATGGAGTTGCAATTAATTCAAGGAAACTAACTCTTATGTCAGCATTTTTAATCATTGTTTTGATTTCTATATGTATTGTGTGTGTGTGTGTCTGTGTCTGCGTAGATGTGAATGTTTAGAATGCATCTAATAATAAGATGGAAGAGTAGTAATTGCTTGGAATTGCTGTTATATAAATCTGAATTCATATTTTATCTTTTCTTCTTTCTAGCTCTGTAGCCCTGGAAAGTGTTTACATTCTATGTGTCTCAGTAGATACAGTTGTGCCTATCTGACAGAGTACATAGAATTACATAATATATGTATATGGTAGAATATACAAAGCATGATGTTATGCCACGTAATAGTCAATAAATGTACTTCCTTTCATTTGTGACATTTCTCAGTACACTATATACCCACTGATTAACCAAAATGTCTTGATAATTTTGTTCATGAAAGAATGTAGTTTTAAATTCTGGGTTGGTAATTGAAGTCCGCATTTTGATGCGATACATATACAAATAAAATAGCATACAATGTTATGAGATTATTTTTAGCTAAAAGTATTTTTATTAAAAATCAAAGATAAAGAATTATAAAAAGAGAGAGAGATATATCACATATAAAGAGTAAAATGAGCATATGCTTATATAAGCTAAAATGTAAAAGAAAATAGACCTAACACATATTCATGGAATAATTTCTGTCTTTTCTATAACTTATTTAATTAAATCTTTATGGGAAATCTGTACTTTAGTCAGTACTTGAAGAGGAATAAGTCAACTGGGCTTTGGTTTATAAAATGAGACTAAGACATTTTTAGATGGATACGGAAGGGGAAAAGGTGTCATTTTTAGATTGGAATAGAGTCAATTTAGATTTTGCAGATCATGAAATAGATATTTGAATCTTATCAGGGAGATTGTTCCAAGGGTAACTCTTCTAGACAAATACTAACAAACACTGTCAAATAAAATCTAGTGATACAGATTCTCTCCCTCAGATAAGTTGTCCTTCTTTTGCATATGCCCTGTCATTGACTTGTGCAGTACATAACCCCAATTGAGTTTATAACTAGAAAAGAGACGAAGAAAAAGGCTTGGCGATTCTCCGGAGCCTGCTGCTGCTTGTAACCTCTTCTCTCTGACCCTAGAGTAGATTCTGATTAAGACCATATGGTATTCCAGATATAAGCTACATATTTCTTAAGCTTCTAAGTCTCAGAAAAAGTAGAGTACAGTCACCTTTCAAACCGTCAGCTGCAAAAGGGAGAAACTCAGCTTCTTTGTTCACAGTTTCACCATATTTCTCTTTCTTTACTCTGTGTGCGTATTTATTTTTTCTCTTGCTTTTCCCCATTCAGTCCTCTAGTGGTCTGCTTCCTTGTCTCTTTCTTGTCTACACAACTGTAAAAGTGGTAGAAATTCTTGGTTCCTGTGGGATAATGACAGTCACTTAATCCTTACTTTCCCACACATACTACAGAACCATACAGATCAATGGAAGAGCATACAAAATTCTATATCAAGCTTTTATATTGTATGAATCCACACCAATATTTGTTTCCTAGGGCTGCTGTAACAAAGTATCACAAACTGGATGACAAAACAACAGAGATTTGTTATTGCACAGTTCTGGAGGCTAGACGTCTGAAATCAGGGTATCAGCAGAACCAGGCTCTCTCTGTGAAGGCTCTAGGGGAGAATCTGTTCCATTCCTTTCTCTTAGGGTCTGGTGTGGACATTCCTTGGTTTTGAGGTGCATCACTCCATTTCCTACCTGTATTGTCACATAGTGTTCATCGTCTTTGTCTGTGTCTTTTTGTCTTCTTCTTATAAGGAAACCAGTCATTTTTGATTTGGAGTTCACCCTACTCCAGTATGGCCTCATGTGATTACATCTACAAAGACCCACAATTTCCAAATAAGGTCACACTCAAAGGTACCAAGGATTTGGAGTTGGACCTATCTTTTTGGGAAATACAATTGAACCCCTAATGACATCTGTGCCAAACTAGCAGGTAAAGGACACTACACAATAATTACAAGTAAGATGGGAGTTTGAAATGGGAAGCAGCACAGCTAGCTTTAGAGAATCCACCTGAGCAGAGTCAGGTCAAATGCAGAGAAAACAAGGTGTCACAGGGTATATATAGTGACAGAGCACAGATAAATTCACTTGCAGGAAGTGAGACTCCCACCCTGGTTATAAAATTGCTTATGTCAGATCTGAGAGAAGATTGTTCAATAAGTGTTAAATTTCAACAAAGTGCTATGAGCTATACCTTCAAACCTTTGGCTACTTTATGCAGGGGTGCAGATGCTGTTCTCAGTTTGCCTTCACAATGTCTAAGCAGCCACATCTAGTATGTTATCAGCAGGACAGAGGATTCTGCTAGCAATCACATCTGTCCAGAGTAAGTTCTTGCTATTTACTCAGATCTGTGTATATGCTATTCGTATGTCAAATTACCTCTGTACCCCACTGAGACATTTGTTCTACTTCTTGCTTATATAAAATATTGATGCTTCAAAACATGATTAAATAATCATCAGTGTCATTTGCTGGGATATATGATCAAGGGATACAATAGAGAAAATTAAAAGACAGTAGGAATTAAGGATTAAGCAGTAATGAAGATACTGGAGGATTCTGTGGTATAAGAATATACCCATCTTTGAGACAGAAAAAACAATGGAGACTTTAATAACTGACTAAAAGACTCAGATTGTCTCAGAAAGGGGAAAGAACAAATAACGTAATTCAAGCAGTCAAAAAAGGTGAAATAAAGTACTTGTAGAAAAAAGAAACAGAAGTTATACCAAGACAAACTATAGAAGGAATTTTAATACCTGTGTGGAAAATCCAGGAAAAACCTGAAAACCCAGTGATGAAGAGAGAAGCAGGTGGGTGTTTATCCTCACAGCCAATGCAGAAAATAAAGAAAATTCCACTAATAAGTGGTGGGGAAAATGTATTTGCTATTTGAGGTTGCCAAGGAAATCGTACTGCTTTGTGTAGTTTATTTGCACTTAGTGCCTGATACATATGCAATATAGTATTTTTAGTAAATTAAACTTTTTGAGAGAAAATTTATGGTAAAGATCTTTATCCTTAGGTCAGACTCGTGAATAACTGCTATGGATTAAGGTAATGTATGTATAAATAACGGCAAAAGCTGCAATTACTTTTGCACTAAACTAATGTATTATTAAAACCTACTTAGTTTGAAAATTTTACTTGACTGTCTTTGCTCTTGCTTGGCCAAATAGCCCAAGTAGCAAGGAAGTGAAGTTGCTGATCTTGTGAAATATTAAATCTCATACTGAGGTCAGCTTCTACTGTAATTTAAAAGATTCTTATTTTATGATCTTATCTATGCAATGAGCAGTGTGGTACACTTCTTTTTGTTTAAACTTTGTTAGGAGTAGCATATGCCTAAAATTATCAACATAAAATAACTGAATAAAGCATTGGTCACGTAAACTACAGAAAATTATAGTGTGTTTAGCCACAGGAGGGAAAAGCTCGTTTTCACTGTATTAAATGATGAAAAGGAAGTACTACTTTGCCTATAATGATGGAGTAGATTTCACCATTATGAAGGCTACAAGGAGATCTCATTTCCTGTATTAAAGTAGCTTTCAGAATTTTTTTGACTATGATCCAGAGTAAGTAATGTTTCACACTGCAGTCTACTTCTGTCTCTCTCTTTCACACACACACATACACATATACAAAATCAAAATCTTTACTGAACAATGATTGCTTTTTTGTCTTATGCATGAAATATTGTTTGTGTGTGTGATCTGCTCTATGCATTTATAGTTCATTTTGAGATATAAAAAATTCTGATATTATTCCCTAAATTGATTTCATAACCTATTAATGGTTCAAAGTATAACTTACAGTTTGAAATACGCCGGCCCACACATGCCCAAGAATCATGGAACACGGTATGTGTCCTCTTGTGAATATTCCTCAACCTTTATGCAGAGTCTTTGCACAGCAGGCACATAATGGACAATTATTCATTTGAAAAGGATGAAGCAAAATATATGTAAGGGAAGAAAAGAACAAAGTATCTGTGGAGATAATTTTTTAATGGTGATAAAGATGACATGTACTTGAGAGGAATAAAAGCTCTATGTTTGTATTTCATATTGCGAATGGAGTAACTCTTTCAGTACAATTCAACATAAAGGTATTTCAGAATGTAGGAATACACACTAACTTCATGACTAGGGTTCTAAACCTCTAATCTTTCTAATTTTAAAGTAAATATGTTTTTAGTAGGGATAAATTATAATTAAATTTATTGCTGGGCATAATCGGTGTGCTCAAATTTCAAAAAGATATTTTAAATATACATATTGTATAAGGGCTATGTGTTCCAGAATATTCATTCCTACAAGATGTTAAATTTAAAGTATTTATGTAGACTCTGGGAATTACTTACTATTAATTTTTAATGCAGTATATAGTAAATTTATAATTTATATTAATCCAGTCCTTTTAAAAACTATTCTCACAAAATTAAGAGAACGAATAAGCACATAATAAGAGGTCAGTTGAGAACTAATACCAGATTAATTCATAGGAAAAAATGGTACGTTATGTCCATAGGGCCATGCCCAAGAATACTTATCACAATTCCTAAAACTCTGCAATTAGACATATACATGATTGAATCAACAACTGTTGAAAAAGAACAAGTACTCCCTGGAAAATTACATCATTAATCATACATTCATGGATGTAAGCAAAATCATTGTTTACTTTCTGCTATCTAAATCAAATGCATCTGACATGAGTAACAGGAAGTTAGGGAAGAAGTTTGAGAGTTGGGTGAAGTATGTTTGGTATATGGGGTTCTTTCATGCCTGAATGGAAAAAGCCAGACCAAAACATGGATACAGTTATTTAGAGAGGATTTTAATGTTTCACAGCAGTAAGAGTAAAGCTCCAAATTTGCATAATCTGGTAAAACTGTTTTCTACTGAGAACTTTTTTTTTCTTTTTCTAAAGATTGCATGAAACTGTTTATAATGTACAATATGCACTTATCGATAAAATTATCCCCATTTTTTCCTAACTATGGACACTCTAACCTGTTTGCTTTTAATTTATTGTGTCAAATATTCAGAAATATATTTTACAGGATTTAATAGGAATATTTGCTCCTTACCAGATAAGCAATCCTAGAAATGACAAAGTTTGAAGGAAGTATAGGAGAAACTCATTTCATATATTATGAAGTTATTACAAGAATTCTGAATTAGTTATAGAATGAATAGTTTATTAGTCAATATATTGAACTCCTATTCCTCAGTCCTGTGCTGGAAAAAAAAATACATACAGAAGTAAGTCAGATAGTATTCTTTTCCCTGAAAGAATCATAATTGGCTGAGAAATTTTCATGTTATACCACTAGGTTTCTCTTTTGACTCTCTTCAGTTTTGCAAGCAACCCCATCACCCCTGGAGAAATGAAGCTTACATGTCTGACAGAGCTAGACAAATAGAATCAGTCATATGTTTGGCTCTGATCAGATAGAGTTATCATTATGCTGACAGCAAACTCCTGGCTTTGTATTTATTTATTTCCTGAGTAATGTCATTAAAACCATGTGTACAGTGACAACACAGTATATCATAATTAAGAATCTTGTTCAAATGTATAATCCCATCTATGGCACCCTCAGGAATAAATGATCACTAAACTTCATTTACCCTGAAATAAAATTCTATTAAGAGTGTATGAGTCTATGTGTATCATAATAACTAGCTTTGTGCCTGACTCATGGTATGATTGACTAGCATTTGTTTATTTGTTTCATTTTATTTAAAACTGGCCTATGATTAAAATATTTTAAATACATTCTAAAATTATAGAAGTGGAAGAAAAATGTTATCTTCATTGAATTTAGAACTTCTCATGTACTGTCCCTAGACCTCTGCTATATATATATAATGGTAACCTGAGTGTGAATGTAGTTGGCCTTAAGAATTCCTGTTTTTAAAAGCAGGTGGCTATGATGCATCGGTTTATAACTAAGAGGCCTTTAACTGTAATGAGAAGTTAGCTAACCTCACGACACAAGATCATGTTGAGTTCTCTCTTCCATCACATTTTCTTCTGCCTGCAATCCTTAATCTTGGCTAGGAAAGTACACTTTCCTATCTAGGACGTACTGATTCTGTTTTCAGTGAACTAGGAAACTATTAATTCAAATTAAATTGTACCTTTAAAAACTTCTAAGGATTTTTTCTTGTAGCGTAATTGTTTCGTTTTAAGAAGGATATTTTTATTTTCACCCTTTGTGTTCTATAGGGGGAAAACGGTTGCATTCCAGATAGATCAACAGATTACATATGAATTTAGTGGCAAGGCAGTCTAACTATGATATTTGTCATATCAGTAAAGTTTGTTGTTAGACCTATGACAAACTAAGCTCTTTGTGTTAACAAATGTAATAAACTCTTTGTGTGTAATAAAAGAATAAGCTCTTTGTATTAAAGAAGGAAAACATAATTAAAGCAAACATGGCACTGAATCAGATCTCAACTTCACTCTCCTAATCCCACATGGCACGTATTTCACATTTTGCCCGTCTCATCCACATATTTTGTTGGCATGATATGGGCATGAAAGATAGCATGATTCAAGTATGTAACTCTTGGTATTTCTGTTGTTACTTCCTTATTCCACAAGCAAAACAGACATTAATAATCAATCATAGCACTCTTTCCTATTGAGCCTTTCAGTATCCTCAAAATAATGTCTAAGGTTGCTTCTGTAGATTTGTCATTTCTGACTCTTAAGTATGGGCTTTGGATTTAAGAGACCTAGGTTCAAATGTGAACCCTGCTATTCACTAGCTTAATGTTCTTCAGAAAGCCATATTACTTTACTGTCATGTAAAATAAGGTAATAACAGCTACTTCATAAGGCTGTTTGGAAAGACTGGATGAGTTAACATTTGTGAAGCACACCATGGTGCACGATAAACAAACAACCCCATCAAAAAGTGGGCAAAGGATATGAACAGACATTTCTCAAAAGAAGACATTCATACAGCCAACAGACACATGAAAAAATGCTCAT
>NW_012117988.1:1705701-1764451 GCF_000951035.1 Colobus angolensis palliatus | reverse complement strand
GCACACCAACATGGCACAAGTATACATATGTAACAAACCTCACGTTATGCACATGTACCCTAGAACTTAAAGTATAATAAAAATAAATAAATAAATAAATAAATAAAAAAAGAATAAACAACAATCATAAAAACAAAAAAAAAAAGAAAAATAAAAGGACATAAGTGACAAATGAATTACAACTATTGTTATTATCATTATCATTATTATTATTATTGAGATGGAGTCTCACTCTATCGCCCCAGGCTGGAGTGCAGTGGCACGATCTCGGCTCACTGCAAGCTCCGCCTCCTGGGTTCACACCATTCTCCTGCCTCAACCTCCTGAGTAGCTGGGACTAGAGGCGCCTGCCACCACGCCCAGCTAATTTTTTGTATTTTTAATAGAGCCAGGGTTTCACTGTGTTAGCCAGGATAGTCTCGATCTCCTGACCTCGTGATCCACCTGCCTAGGCCTCACAAAGTGCTGGGATTACAGGCATGAGCCACTGTGCGTGGCCAACTATTTTCATTATTTAGGAGACCTTGTTATGTATTACTGGGGCACCCAGAACATATCACATCATAGTATTGAAAAAACTGTTATATTTGTTATTGTCAGTATTCTAGTAGCCATAGAATATTCATGAAAGTACAGATCATAATCTCATTCTAGTATTTAGCACAATGCTTGACCAGTGGTTGATACAAAGTAATATCTGTTGAACAGCTGTCATGGGCATACCACTCACACCTTTTCCACATTATTTTTATTATTTTATGTTATTTTATTTTTATTTCAGAGACAGGGTCTCACTGTGTTGCCCAGGCTGGTCTTGAACTCTTGGCCTCAAGCAATCCTCTCACCTTGGCCTCCCAAAGTGCTGGGATTACACTTGTGAGCCACCATGACTGGTCTCCCACTATGATTATTATTTAACTCTTGACTTCCAAACAAAAAAATTAGTAAGGTAATTCAATGGCATCTGGTTGCAATAGTAATCTAAATTATTTTCAGATGATAAATTAGGCATATTCAAAATTACTAATATCTAATTTGCAGTCCTTGCCTGGCCAAGGAGAAGGAATACATGTTGGCAGAGGAAGCTTTTAAAAGAACACAAATACAATGTCCCTATCTTTTAGTGACTCAGTAAACTTAGATTTTAAGATCTTCTATTATCTGTTCATAAAATATTTGATTTTGACCAGCTTCCTTACATTGTGGTACTATAATTTTTCTTACATGCCTAGAAATTTTCATTTTAATCTAAGATACAAATATGAGGTATCGTTGAATTATGGAAAATGTATGAAAAGAAAACATGGGTCATTACAAATCCCTTCCTTGATAAATCTCAGAATTCCTGAATGAAGTTGGAATTCAGAATGAATACATTAACAAATATCAAGTGACAACAAAAAGGAAATGAATACAGGAAGAATTATATATAGCTTAGCTTGAAAAGTATAGGTGTTCCACTTCTACCTTGGCTGTCTTACTCAGATCCTGCCCCAGAATCTATACTCCTTGAGTTCTAGCCTGAAAAAGACAGTGAAATGTCATAGATGGTTTACCTAGCTCTTGGCTTATTTCCATAGAAGAGTGCCATATTCCCACCTAGAAAATGGTATGATACCTGATCTGTAGTAGACCTGGTGTTCTTCCTTGTATTTCTGAAATCTAGTTACGTAGCTCAACATTCTCTACTATTTAACATAGTTAATTGTATCCTCAGCCCACAGTGACACAATATGTTATGCATTCAGTGTAATTGTGCTAGTTGAGGTAATGCTATTTATTATAGTAAAAATACTGGAAACTTCAGTGACTTAACACAATAGAAATTATGTCTCATTCAGTTCATAATCTTAGATGGCTGAACAGTTTGGCAAGGAGTCCTTTCTTCACAGTCTTTAGCTTGTGTTTTTTAAAGTCGTCATGGTCATCTCCATGCCCACCAGCCAGAAAGTAGAGAATTTTATGTGCAAACATTTACATATGTTTATGTTCCACTTTCTAAAACTTAATCTCATGGCACCACATAACTTCCAGAGAAACAAGAAATATAATTAGCTGTGTCCCTAAGAAGAAGAAGCAGTGCATTTTGGTAAACATTTTGAATTCTTTGTAATAATAAATATATTTTATTTCAGAGGTCTAGAGTCTAAACATGTGATCTATGTAATAAGAATTACATATACAGGTAACAGTGGGTGAGTCTATAACACAGGTTCTTAAAGGTTAAGTGACTGCCTAAAATCATATAGTGAATTAGTGGAATATCCTAGGCAATCAAGTCTCTAGATTCCAGTCTAATGTCTTTTCTAATATGTTGCCTGGTAATAGAGGTATAATTTGTCATGTTAAGTCACTCCCAGAAGCAGTTCTGCAGTGAATGCAAATAGTGAACAGATTTTAAATTCTGCAGTTAATACAAATAGTTATTGTAAATAGGAAGTCTTCTATGTTCACAGAGTTTTCTTAAGAATATTTTACAAACATTGTTTTCTCTTGATGCAGTGCTAGTATGGACACAGCTGAAACCAATTAGTTTAATTAGAAGTCATTTAAACAACATTCATTTCATTGTTCTTTTATTTGTTGGTAGTAATTTAGATTGTGAGCCCACTGGACAGGAATTGAATTGAATTGAACATGTTTTTGAGTGTCCCTTGAAGGTACTGGCGGTAAAAATAATCTTGGTATAATATAGCATATCCATTATAGCATTATTGACGTGTTTTGTATGTTTCTCTGCACTGCGTGAGTATAGTCAATGACTTTAAAAATATATCATTAAAGGGGAGTGATGTCAACAAGAACACAGAATAGGAAGAATCAGGTTGCACTTCCCTGCAACAGAAAATTCAACAAGAAACTATCTGTAGACTAGAACATAGTTTTGAAAATCCCAATACTTAGAAAAAAATCTGAAACACTGGCATGTTCTGCAATACTGAATGAAAAACAAAAATACAAAAGTAATAAGAATGGTGTCACTTCAACTGTGCCGCCACTCCCACTCCCCCAGGTAGGCACAATGCCAGATGAAGATTTCCCTAGGCCCCTGGTTTCTGCAGGAGAAAAAGAGAGCCAGAAGCAGGTATCTAGTTTCTTTAGCATTTCGAGATGCTTCCCAAGAAGCCCACCTTGGTCTTTCCTGATGGAGAATATTGTGGGTAACTGTATGGCTAGACCACCTGGGGTAATGTATCAAGACAACAACCAGAAAACGATGAACAAAATGTCAGTATTACAACCTTGCACATCAGTAATTACTGTGAGTGTAGATGGATTAAATTCACCAATAAAAGACATAGAGGGACCAAATGGATTTTTTTTTTCTTTTTTAAAGATGCAACTATATGCTGCCTAATACAGTCTCACCTTACTTTTAGGGACACGCCTAGACTGAAAGCAAAGAAGTTGAAAGATATTTTTTCTGCAAATGGAAAGCAAAAGAAAGCAGGGGTAGCTATTCTTATCTCAGAAAAAATAAACTTGAAGTCAAAAACTATAAAATGAGACCAAGAAAGTTATTATATAGTAATGAAAAAATAAAGTAATCAGAAAGGTATAACAATTGTAAATATATATGCACCCAACATATATATAACAAATATTAAACTACCTGAAGGGAGATATAGACTATATTGCAATGATAATAGGAAATGTTAATACACCTTTTCAATAAAGGACCATTCATCCAGACAGAAAATGAATAAGGAAACACTGGAACTGAACAACACTTCAGGCCAAATGAACCTAGCAGACCTGCATAAAACAGTTCATCCAACAGCAACAGAAAATATACTCTTCTAAGGCAAACCTAAAACATTCCCCAAGATAGATCACATGATAGGGCACAAATAAAGCCTTAGAAAGTTTAAGATTGAAATCATACCAAGTATGTTTTCTGACCACAATGCCATGAAACTAGAAATCAATAACAGGATGAATTTGAGAAAATCCATAAATACGTGGAAATTAAATAATATGTGCCTGAATGGGTAAAATAATAAATTTTAAAGAGGTATTTTAAAATACCTTATGATAAATGGAAATGAAAATACAACACACCAAAACTTATGGGATGTAAAAAGAGTTCTAAGAGGTAAGTTTATAGCAATAAATGCTTATATTACAAAAGAAGATGGGTCTCAGATAAACAACTTAATGTTGCTCCTCAAGGAACTAGAAAAAGAAGAACAAACTAAGCCCAAAGTCAGCAGGAAGAAGGAAATATTAAAGAAGAAAGCAGAAATAAATGAAATATGGACTAGAAAAATAATACAAAAGGTCAATAAACTAAGAATTGGTTTTTAGAAAAGATCAAATTAACACGCTTTTATTTAGTCAGCTATGAAAAACAGAGAAGATTCAAACAAATAAACTTATAAATGAAAGGGAAGACATTAAAGTTGATAGCACAGAAATACAAAGAATTTTAAAAAACGACTATGGATAATTATAGATCAACAAATCGGATAACCTAGAAGAAATAGATAAATTCTTAGACACATACAACCTATTAAGACTGAATTATGAAGAAATAGTAAATATGAACAGACCAATAATGAGGAAGGAGATTTAATCAGTAATACAAAGTCTCCCAGCACAGAAAAGCCCAGAATCTGAAGGCTTCCCTGCTGAATGCTACTTATGGTATCTTAGGTGTAGAAATCATATATAGACAACCCTAGAGACTCCACCAAAAAAAAAAACCTGTTAGAACTTATAAATAAATACAATAATATTACAAGATACAGAGTCAACACACAAAAGTATCATTTCTATATACTAACAGTGAACTATCCAAAAATCAAGAGAGTAATTCCAGTTATAATAGCTACAAAAAATAGAATACACAGATGTTCTCCAACTTGCAATGGCTTGACTTATGATTTTTAAAATTTCAGATTGGGAACTATTTAACCATTCTGTTTTTTACTTTCAGTAAAGTATTTGATAAATTACATGAGATTTTCAAAACTTTATTCTAAATTAG
Source organism: Colobus angolensis palliatus (assembly GCF_000951035.1). Lineage (NCBI taxonomy): Eukaryota > Metazoa > Chordata > Mammalia > Primates > Cercopithecidae > Colobus > Colobus angolensis. The sequence continues at coordinate 1,759,461 of NW_012117988.1, read as the reverse complement.
ATTTTGTGCTAGGTTTAAATGTTCTGAGCACCTTTAAGGTAGGCTGGGCTAAGCTATGATGTTTGGCAGTTTAGGTGTATAAAATGCATTTTTGACTTATGATATTTTCAACTAACAATGGGTTTATAGGGACATACCCCATTGTGTGTCGAGGGACATCTGTATTTAGGAATAAATTTAACCAGGGAGATAAAGGACTTGTACATTGAAAACTATAAAACATTGGTGAAAGAAATTGAAGAAGACACAAATAAATGGAAAGATAGTTTGTGTTTATAGATTGGAAGTATTAGTATTTTTAAAATGTCCATACTACCTAAAATGAACTACAGATTGAATGTAATTTTTGTTGAAATTCCATTGTTATTGTTCATAGAAAGAGAAAGATGTTGTAAAATTCATTTGGAATTCTCAAAAACCTTGAATAGCCAAGGCAATCATGAGCAAAAAGAACAAAGCTGTAGGCATCACACTACCCGAATTTAAACTATTGTAATGCTTTAGTAATTAAAATAACATGTTACTGGAAAATTAAATTAATTAAATACACACATCAGCCAATGGAACAGAATAGAGAGCTCAGAAATGAACTGAGGCATATACAGTCAGTTGATTTTAACAAAGGTATGTACAACACATAAAAAGAATAGTATAGCCTCTTCAATAAATGGTGTTGGGAAAGCTAGATATATGCATGCAGAAAAATGGAAGTGGACTCATCTCACAACATACACAAAAATCAACTCAAGATGGATTAAAGACTTAATTGTAATACCAGAATCTGTAAAAATTACTAGAAGAAAACACAGGAGAAACACAATGTTGGTCGAGGCAGTGACTTTTTTTTAATTTCACCCCCCAAGTGCAGGCAGCAAAAGTGAAAATAGACAAATGGGTTTAGGTCAAACAAAAGAGCTTCTGCACAGCAAAGGAAACAACAGTATGAAGAAAGAACTTATGGATTGGGAGAAAATATTTGCATTCAGTAAGGGGTCAGTATTCAAAATATATAAAGAACTCAATTCAATAGCAAGAAAACAACACAACAACAACAACAAACAATTAAGAAATGGGCAAGGGACCTGAATGGAAATTTCTCGAAAGAAGACATTCAAATGTCCAACATATATACGAGAAAATGCTCCACATCACCAATTATTAGGGAAATGCAAGTGCAAAGCAAAATGAGACATTATCTCACCTGTGGGAATGGCTGTTATCAAAAAGATGAAGGATAACACATATTGGGAAGAATGTGGCGAGAAGGAAACTTTTGTGCACTGTTGTTGGGAATGTAAATTAGTTATAGCCATTATGGAAAATTGTATAGAGGTTTCTCAAAAAGCTAAAATGGAATTACTATGTCATCAAGCAATCTCACTTCTGAATGTTTACCCAGAAGATTTGAAGTCAGTGTGTCAGAGGTATCTGCACTCCCATGTTCCCTGCAGCACTATTGACAGCCAAGATATGGAATCAACCTAAGTGTTCATCAACAGATGAATGGGTAAAGAATCTGTGGTACATATATACACAATAAAATGCCATGCAGCCCTGATAAAGAAGGAAATTCTGTCATTCACAACAACTTAGATTGAATTGGAGAATATTAGGCTAAGTGAAATAAGCCAGGCACAGAAAGACAAATACTGCATGTTTTCACTTACACATGGAATCTAAAACAGTTAAACTCATAGAAGCAGAATAGAATGGTGGTTACAGAAGCCTGGAGGGTGGAGGCAGTGAGGAGATAATGGTCAAAGTGTACAAAAGCTTACTTAGACAGGAGGTCTAAGGTGGGTTTCTTTCTGAGGTATGTCACACAATGTGGTGAATATAGTAATGGTAATGTATTGTACATTTCAAAATTGCTAAGAGAATAAATTTCAAATATTCTCACTACAAAAATAATAAATACCTGAAGTTATGGATATGTAAATTAGTTATATTTAATTATTCCACATTGTATTCATGAATGATAGCTTCATTTTATATCACATGAATATACAATTATAAACTGTCAATTTACAATCAAGTTAAAAAAAGAAAATGTTTATATGAGTTAACTTTGTATTCGGAAGCCCTCTTTTTCATTTTTATTTCTTAACTGCCTTTTACATTTTAGGTGATCTTTTCTATTTTAATGATTTTAAAAGTATCTGTCATTAATTTTATTTCCCCTATCCTGGAAAGCATCCAAATAGTATAATAGTAATTTATAGCCTTTCAAGCTCTCTATGATCCAATTAAATTCCTGTGCCCTCTGATTCAAATAATTGTTATTTTGTATTGTGATGGAAAGGTTTTCAAGTATCTCAAAAGAGGGAGGTAAGAAAAAAAAGCGATAAAATTAAACAGATTTTTTTAAGTGTAAAGGGAACCAGTTTTAGCGTTAGTCTGTTGCAGAACTTTTAGCATTTTGAATACAAGTTTATGCCACTATGGGAAGTCTTTTACGTTCACAATGACTCTTTTTCCTGAGCACTCTCCACCTTTATGAAAACTTCAAAAATCCCTATTACCAAATGAGCACATATTCTTCCCTGTGGCTGAGCCAGGGGCTAGAGAACGGATTTTGTATTTTGTGTTAGAACATTTTGACATTTTATATAGTATAAGATTACTGCAGACGTAACTGAGAAATTCTTTGGGAGGATAAAATGAGAAGACAGTGAAGAAGGGATTATATTATGTGCATTTATGTCTTTTTTAAAAAGCTTTCTTCTGAAGAGAAGTGCTTACAGTTGTACAAAGATAGAAGTGAATATACCTACATATTGGAGAAAACTTGAAGATTTTGGTCGACTGACATTGTAAACCCTCCAGATACAGACAAAGGATGATAGACTGAGGAGCAAGGTATATCAGTGTATGGTGCTGTCTTATTTATCAGCATTGTTAAGGAGTTGATGCCACAATAATGGAGGGTTCCCTTGAACATTGTTTTATTTTTTATTAGAGCAAATAAGAGTGAAACCCTTTTATTTAATTTGTTCAGTAAAGATTTTTGAACTCTATGAGCTATATTTTGGATTAGGTACTGTAGAGATGCAATTGTTACCCTCCCTATCAAACGGAGTTTGATGTGAACTTAAACACATTATTTAATAAATACATATTTAATATAATTTTATAGCTACTATTTTTATTATTATTTTGAGAATCTGTTCCTATAGTTTCAGGAAATATACTAGTACTTTTGAGTTATTGAAATTTTGTACAAATATTGGACAATGCTCTAAATAGCCCTACAGCCTTCCATTTTATACTTCTTAAGAACTTTAATTTCTTATTACTATATTATATATTTTTTCTTATTTGCTACTCACTTTGTATTAGTTTTAGTTCATTATATAACTTATTTAACATTGACAATGAACTTTTCAGCATTGCTGATGGAAATCATTAATTTTTTGGTTTTTTTTTTTTTTTGAATTCCTTATATAATAAATGACTCACTGCACATTTTATGCAAAAGGCCAGGTAGTGGGTATTTTAGAGTTTGTGAGAAACAATAAGTTCCTCATTGCATATTCTTAGTTTTTTAAAATAAAGTTTAAAAATGATAAAACTATTCTTATCTTGCTAGTAGTCTGAAAACAGGCTATGGCCCAGACGTGGCACACAGATAGTATTTTGTCTACCTATAATTATAACTTGAAATTAGCAACATTTCAGCTTCCACTGACTGTTCAGTTCATGTGATTTCTTCTTATGTACCTTCAGTTATAAAATGCTGGGGAAAAGTAGGCGAGAAATGACATTAAAAGACAACCAAATGAATTGTTAGTCACTAGCAAACAAAAGATTCATATATGAAAAAAACAAATGGAGATGTATTTCAGCTAAACTGTAATTTATTTCAAAAGGTTTTAATAGTATTAAGTATGAAAGCTAGTTATATATTGTTGGTGATATCTGTAAGGTAAAGTTTTTCATTTTCAGAGTTATTTTATTCCAAGATATTATAATGCTTATTATTCTATTACATAAAATAATTCTGCTTTGTGATGTTTTGTAAAATGACTACTACATGCAATTCTTTAAAATTTCCTTATATTCTGGTATAATACAGGTAATGATTCATATATTGTGAAAGCTTCAGAAAAATTATCTCTGAGGGATAGCTACTAAATATTTGTTTTGTTGCAACATTACATTGTATCACCAAAATAAATATGATACCTTATTTTGAAAATATAGAAATCCTCAAATGGATTAAACCACTTGAGCTCTTACCTGGTTTTTGCCACCAAGACAAATCTCCATAGGACTTAGAATGCTAAATGTGACTGGCAACTTGTGGCCTTGATCTGCATTGTAGAAATTGGCTTACACATAATGCAAAACTTTTACTGAGAATAGGAATGTGGGTACTTTCACCATGAGCATCTCCCTCCATTTTCTACCCTCAAAGTACTTTTTCAGTTATTAGTAAAAGACTTAAATGATGGTTTAGTTTAGTTTAATCATCATATTTTTCCTTAGCTTAGTTGCCAAACTTTACAATACATATGAATCATCCAGGAGGCTTTATTAATATGTATATCCCCAAATCCTTCCCCTGTCCCACAGATACCAATTCAGTAGTTGTAGGATGATATTTAGAAATTTGAATTTTTAAAGTGTATATGACAATTCACATGTAGCTAATTCATAGCACTGCATTTTGAGAAACATACTCATAAACCATATCATACTTATATGTCTGGTTACTGAAATAAAATTAGACTCTTTTTACTCTAGACTTCTGTTTCTCTGCTGTAACACTTATGCCAGCAGTTGAATCAAAGTGTGATCTTGAGGAAGGCAGAATCATATCTGGGTTTCCAAATTTCATTCCAATTTTCTTTCAGTATACCAGGCTGCATTTCCCAGCATGTGGCATCCCCAGATTTGTAAACTCTTTGTAGAAACGGAGACTGATTTATTCACCTCTGCATCTGTCCCTGATGTTCTCTGTTTCACATGTAGTAGAAACTCAATAAATGAGGTAAAGTCCTTGCAAGTTTCATTCATTAGAGCACTATTTGAAACAGTAGATATGTGGTAGAGATGGTGGGAACTTGCACCTTCCAAAGTTACCTGAATTCAATACCATTTGACTTTCTGTCATCACCACCACATATCTACCACTCCATGTTAGTACTGTGTTCAGTGGTATTGGGATAAGTTTGTCAAGACAGGAGCAAAGTGAGACTCGCTTGGTGCCTTCATTTGAAGTTTATGTATAAGGCAATAAAATGTTTACCATAACAGCAGAGAGTCAGAATGATAGGGCTTCAAATAAAAGGGAAAATAAGGAAATGTTGTTCAGATAAGAAATACTCTATTCTTTTGATTGTGGTTTTAGAATTTATCTAAGGATCTTAAGTATTTTATTTCAAATGACATAGGCATCCCTTGACTGAAAGTAGAAGTCTGAGATCAGACTCTGCCAGTAGATACGTGTTCCTGCCGAAATTACTGATCCCAGATTCCTCATGTTCCCAGAGATAGCACTATATTGCTGTTAGGGTTCTTTGAAGGGTGGACTGAACAATGCATATAAAAGCACTATGCACTTCTGTATTGTTGATTAAGAAGATAGCCACTTCATCTCAAAATAATATCTCCTTTAGTTTGATCATTTGCTCGAAGAGAAGCAAAGTGTTGATTATGATCAGTAGGAGAAATATGGTTCATAATGCTAGTGACTGTCTATTACCAGTAAGGTACAGTTTCACCCCTCCTTCCTCAAAAATCACTTTATTCAACTGAAACATCTATTGATCATCGAGTGTGTGCCAGGCAAAATCCTAGGCAATTATAGTACAACAGTTATCAGAACAGTCAAAATTTGCATTAAAATTTTTAAAAAATTACTCTGGCTACTATTGAAAATGGATTATAAAGACATAAAGATGGAAGTATGGAGATCAGTTAGAAGCCTCCTGCAATAGTCTTGGTGAGAGGATGTTGGCTGGGACTATGTGGTCATTAAAAGATGGAGAGAAGATTCTGAATGTGTTTGAAGGTAGAGTCATGTGGTTTGGTGATGGTTTGGATCTAGAGTGTGAAGGAAAAAAAGTAATTAATTTTTGCTCAACGATTCAGAAAATAAATTTGCCTTTTTAAGTTGTAAACACTGTTGGAAGAGCAGGTTGGGTTGGGAGGAGCAAAGATCAAGACATTGTTTGCTTGTGGTTCTGATGGGGGATTATGCATATTGTATTTCTAGTGAAGATGGCAATAAATGTTGGCTATACATCATAAAACATTTAGAAATGAATATGGCTGATACAGAAGTCACTGATATTTTATTCATAGCTTATTTGAACCACAGTATAATGTCTTGTTTCCCCTGAGCTGAAATGTGACAGTCAAATATCAAAAAGCAATATATTATTTAAATTAGAAGGGGACTATTACATTTATTTTGCCCCGCACACATGTTTTAATGGACAAATCCATAATGTGACCAAAATTGTTATAATTAGTGGATTTGAGTTTTTTTTTTACTTTGTAGCATCAATGTGTAGATTTTTCATTTTTCATATAAGTATGGCATAGTCCCACATGTGTACAATAAACAATGTATAGTGTTCAATCTAGCCTGCTAGACATCAGCATACAAATCTATTGAAGTAGTCAAAGGCCCCATTTGGATTATACACGGCCTTGAGTATTTCAAGACCACGTGTATGTGTGTGTGTGTGTGTGTGTGTGTGTGTGTGTGTGTGTGTAAAATAAAATATATGTATACAAAACATATATTCCTATATATGGATATATTTGGTCATGAGTGTATATTGAAGTGGACATTTTTTGTTTTGTTAACCCAGCATCAGCTCTCTTTTTGGAAATATCCTTTCTTACCTTTTCTACCACCCATAGCTACTTTGAAAGCCACCATGTGGTACACTAGAGAGATCCATGGGTGGACATCTTCCTGTCACTGTCTAATCATGGTTCTCACCTGACAGTTTGGGTACTAATGTTAAGAAATAAAATATAGTATTTCCTTGGAAATTTTGCCCATAAATTAAAAATGAAGGAACTAAAGACAGCATTTTTTTTCAAATTATAGCTCAAAGAAGCAGACAAAAACAGAGAAACAACCACTAAGATAGCCCAAGATGGAAATGAAGAGATAAAAAAAGATTAAAAACAAAAGAGCAGACACACAGGGTAGAAGAGAAGAATACTGGACAGTTCTGATAGTATTGAAGTTTCTGGTTTTTGCTGCTCAGTCTCACTCCTGCCTGTGGATTCAAGACTCCTATACCCTCATTTAAATGATATTTGGGGAATAAAAATAATTCTAATCAATGTATGAGTATATACTTGTACAGACTAAAATGAGAACATTCATTTTATTTCTGAGAGGATATACATAATTTATTCAACACTCTTCTCTTCAGAATATCTGTGTTGGAAATATTTTTCCTGGGTTAAAATAGAATAATTTTACTTCATTTGTTACCTTGCTTGTGTTCTTTTGTGTTCTAAGACTCGGTTGTAATGCTTGGCATTGGTTAAAGCAGAAAAGCTTTGGATAAAGAAAAACTGGCAGTAGTGAATGCTACTGTTATACCCAACATCTCCATATTATTTCATCTAAGTTTAAAATGAAACGAAATACTCTCAATATTTATTGAGGACTTAATATGTGTCAGGCATTGTACAAAGTACTTATTCTATTTTTTTCTCATTTTCCTGTCAACAATCTCTAGAGCATTATTCCTATTTTATAAAAGGAGGAAACTGAAATTTAATTAGGTTTCCTCCCCACGGCCTCACAACTGTTGACTGGAAAGAAGATGTAGGACTCCAATAACTGCTACAACACACCCTATCATAGGCAAAGAAATACCCAGGAAATTTTGCTGCATGAATATACTATTGGCTGTTAATCTAGCTCCAAAGCACTATTCTTAGTTACGGCTGTTCTCACTCCACCCCAGGAAGAAGAAAATTAATATAGGCTGCTGAAACATCAGATTTCACATTCAGCTTAATAATTCATTCCAATATTTGTCAGTCCAGTACATCCAATATTTAATGACTTTGGGTTTCAGGGAGTTTTTATGTATTCCTAATTCCCCAAAGAGTATATTTTACTGTTCACATATATAGTGGAAATGGAAAAGATTTGATTGCCATAGTCTAAATAACATTTTTTTTACATCAATATGACTTTTTTTTTCAGTGGTGCCATCTACTATCCCTAAATGAATACAATAAGTTTCTTCATTTTCCAGTGTTTCTGGCTTCCCAGTTCTGTGATTATGGAAATGGCTTCCTCTGAATTCTCCCCAAGTTTTTATAGATCCTGTCAGTTTGAGAATTCAGAAGCCTTCATTTCAAGACAGCCACATCATTTATACTGCTCAGCCAGAATTCAGCTCCCAGTGAACTTAGTGTCAGGTTGAGCTCAGCTCAATGTGTCACAAGCAGTTTTTTGACACTAGAATTTAAAATCCTCAGAGTCCAGGTGTGGTTGACCCAATTACCTTTTGGTTTGGACTAAACCATGTCCATCCATGGGGAAAAATGGGATCTTACAATGCCATTTTACATATATATATGGAGAGAGATATGTATATTTATACACAAATTTGTATATAAATATATGTATATTTATATACAAATTTCTTTTAGTTTGAACTTTGTTTTGGTCATATCCAAATAATTAGAAATCATACATCAGGGCAATATAGCAAAACTGTGCCATAATACTATAAATAGTATCTAGAAAATTACATTGCATGAAATGCAGGTCACTATCATTATAAAATTAAGAAAATAGATATTTTAAAATCACTTTATGCTTTCAAAAATCATAAATATAATGAACTTATAAAATACACACCTATCAGTACAGTCTGTCTGGTAAACTGAAAGCATCCCTATGGATTATGAAGCAATTACTTCTGAAGCCTACTCCTCCTCCCACAGAGATAAGAAATTTACCCTGTGTTGATTAAAAAAGGAACTTAGGACAGAAGCCATTCTCCAATTGTATATAATATAGACAAATGCCCCTTATTGGGGTATGTTTTACATGGCTTTCATTATTTTAACCATAGTCTTCCTAGATGAGTTATCCTAGAATTCTGTTTATGTTTGTAAATTTTTTCTCATCAGTGTACCTGAGTTATGAGAAAATTGGTAACTTGTTCTAATAAATTATTCATATAAATTACAGAACTCCTAATCAGAAAAAGTAGAGCAAGGTGACCTTAGTAAAATTTTCAATGTTAGCATATTTTTTACATTTATAAACACTAACTGAAATGACAGTATATCACTGGTTATTTCCTTCTAACAAAATATAAATTGCCGCTAAATCCTTAGCCACATTGTCTGACTAATTCAAGCCATCTGCCATGAGTCTACCAGATATTTTTATATTCTGAGTTAATGAGAACTGATGGACCATTTCATTCCTTTTTTCCTCAAAACTTGAGAGTAATAAACATCAACTAGAGATAAGAATTTTTTTTTAAATAATGCAGGCTTCCTTGAACTGCAACTTTAGGAAATACCAGTACTCCATTCTTTGACTTGTTTAGAGCTCAGCATTTTTATGAGTTAATGCCAATATCTTATATAGCTGATGCTATCCTATCAGTGTTTTGAAATAGTTTTCTCTATATATAACTTGAGGGAAATTCAATATGATGGTGCCTTTTTTGTCACAAAGTGTACTTTAAAAAGTCTAGCAACAAGTGATTAAAAACAGATGCAATTTTTATTGCTTAGTGTTGAGAATCAGTTACTGTGCAATGTTGAGTGTGGTTACATTCTTATGTGGTGGGCTTATATGCTTATCTCTGTCAATTGCATGATCTTCCCATAAATCTACATCTAAATCTAAAGATTTTAGATCTACTTTTCTCCAGATCATGGTATGACACTGAATGGACTAAATGTTTATTGCTTCTGATATGGTTTGGGAATAACACTTATATTAGGCATAAAGAGAAAAGTGTAGCTGAGGTTGCTGTCTAGGGTTCTGTGTTGTAACTTTGTATTTAAAGGAAAAATAGCTCAGGTATCCTTGAAGGAATGAGATGGAGCGACTTGCTTATTGGAAACTGACCTTTAATAATATCTGAGTTCTACTCTTCCTAAGGCACCACCTATTTATCCACTGATAAGTGTGTTTGGACTTGTCAAAGGAGCATCACAGCATACAAGTAGGTGATGGGAGAAAAATATAATTTAATTCCTTGTTTGACAACAATTCTAAGAAGAATCTGGAAGAAAGACAACTGAAAAATTAACTCAGGCAGAGACCAATAAAAATCAGTCACCAAAGATGTTCTGTAATTGATACGGTGAGTGCCGAAGACTTACAGTTACTTACGTAATTATATATGATCAGAAAACAAATTCAGTCAACTGTAATTTCATATCCCTGTTGCTGACCATGAATTATTAACAAATACATTATACATACTTCTGAAACTTCTGTCATGCTCGTTATCTTTAGATTATCAATTTGTGTAATTCTATAGGGCACTGGAGTTTCCAGGGTGACAATGCTAGCCAATCTAAGCAAAGGCCTACTCTTAAGGTCCTTAAGTTGATGAAAAGGTATTAAAGCCAAGGAGGAATAGAATATTAAGACCCATTATAATTCTGCATAATGAAACCATAAGTTGTATATGAGCCCTAGTGGGTTGGATGTCATAGATAATTTTGTATAACATAGCTGTTTCTACTTATGCATGTAGGAAGCAGTGCCATTTACATAACCATATGCCACAGAGCAAGTGGCACCGGGCACTGGCAAGTTATAGCAGAAATTTTAAGGCCAGTAGCCCTCTTTTCTAATATTAAAAGTTTAGGTTATGCCACAGTCATTCTGGAAGTTCTCTATTACTCCTGGATTTGTATTACATGAACCATCTGAATCACTACCTGAGGTTCATAGGTCATCAGCCTTAAAATATAGATTAAGTTGGAGTCAAATGTACTAATTAGGTGCATTATCTTTCTATTAACTTAGAGGCTATAAATTACGGTTTTTTTCTTTCTCTCCTTTTCCTAATAATTTTCTTTCTCTTCTTGTAAATCACCCCAGTAACTGAGAAATCAGCATCTTAGATCAACCTCAGCCAACCTCAAGCCTTTATCTTGCATCTTGGTGTGATTCTTTTCTTCAATACCTTTTCAGAAGTTAAGGAAGCCATATTATGTGCATCTTAATGCCTTCACAATTATCCTTTCAGTTGATAGCTTCTGTATGTTTACAGTTGGGTAACGTAGGGCCCAGATATTTTGAATTACTCATTGAGGTTGCCAAGTCATTTACAGCAAAGCAAGCAATACAGCCCAAGAAATTCTGACTTGTTCATTGAAAACGAACACCAATCCTGGCTCCATTATTCACTATTTTCATGACAATGGAAATGTCTTTTAATTTTGAGTCAGGATTTTCTCATCTTTAAAATAGGGATAATAGTGTCTAAGAACTTTGCAAGTAGAAGCCTGGATATGAGAGAATACAAATACAGTACCAGGCACATAGCAGGTACTCAATAAAAAATAATTTTTTTCTTTCGTTGGTGTTACTATGACCATATTGTATATCCTATGAAATTCTGACATCTGTGTCCACTTGCAGTGTCTGGAATATCTTAATGTTCTCAAATGAAAGTCAAGTTTTGTGGATTCATTGTATATTTTTTGGTTTGACCTTACCATGAGGCTTGCAAATACTATCTTTTAACCCATTACTTTAATAACAAGTTAACACTGTTTGCATAAGCAATCAAAAAGAAAACTAATAAATACTAAGCCTTAACTTCCTCCTCCAGTCCACGCATTTTAACTTATTGTTGTTTCTATTTATATCTTTTTTTTTTTTTTTTTTTTTTGAGACAGAGTCTTGCATGTTGCCCGGACTGGAGTGCAGTGGCGCGATTTCAGCTCACTGCAACCAGATTTGGGTGATTCTCCTGCCTCAGCCTCCCAAGTAGCTGGGGTAACAGGTGCCCACCACCACGCCCAGCTACTTTTTTAACTTTTTTGTATTTTTGGTAGAGATGGGGTTTCACTATGTTGGCCAGGCTGGTCTCAATCTCCTGACCTTGTGATCCGCCTGCCTCAGCCGCCCCAAGTGCTGGGATTACAGGCGTGAGCCACCACACTCAGCCTCTGTTTATATCTTGTACTGCCTATATCTTTAAAAGTTGTTGTAGTTACTATTTTGGATTGGTTCATCATTTAGTCATTCTACTTAGGATAAGAGTAGTTTACACACCACAGTTACAGTGTTATAATATTTCGTATGTCTTGTGTACTTACTATTACCAGTGAGTTTTATACCCACAAGTAATTATTTATTGCTCATTAATGTTCATTTCTTTTGACTGAAGTACTCACTTTAACATATCTTGCAGGATAGGTCTCATGTTGATGAAATCCCTCAGGGTTGTTTGTCTGGAAAAATGTTTGTTTAACCTTTATATTTAAAGGATATTTTTGCTGGATACACTATTATAAGGTAAAAGTGGTTTTCCTCCAGCATTTTAAATATGCCATGACCTTGTATTAGTCTGTTCTCATGCTTCTAATAAAGACATACCTGAGACTGGGTGATTTATAAAGGAAAGAGGTTTAATTGACTCAGTTCCACATGACTGTGGAGGCCTCACAATCACGGCAGAAGCAAAGGAGAGGCAAGACACATATTACGTGGCAGCAGGCAAGAGAGAGCTTGTGCAAGGGAGCTCCCATTTATTACTATAAATATAAATCAGATCTCGTGAGACTTATTCACTGCTATGAGAACAGTATGGCGGAACTACCTCCATGATTCAATTATCTCCATCTAGCCCTGCCTTTGACATGTGGGGATTATTACAATTCAGTGTGAGATTTGGGTGGGGACACAGCCAAATCATATCCCCACTCTCTCCTGGCATGTAAGGTTCCTACTGAAAACTCTGCTGCCAGACATATTGGAGCACCATTGTATGTTATTTGTTTCTTTTCTCTTGCTGTTTTTAGGGTCTTTTCTTTATCCTTGATTTTGGGAGTTTGATTATTAAATGCCTTGAGGTAGCCTTCTTTGATTTAAATCTGCTTGGTGTTGTATAACCTTTGTGGATTTGGATACTGATATATTTCTTTTGGTTTGTGTTCTGTTATTATTTCCTTGAAAAAACATTCTACCCCTATGTCCTTGTCTACCTCCTCTTTAGGCTAAAAACTCAGATTTGCCCTTTTAAGACTATTTCCTACATCTTACAGGCATGCTTTATTGTTCTTCATTCATTTTTATTTTGTCTCCTGATATGGTTTGGCTCTGTATTCACCCAAATCTCATCTTGAATTGCAGCTGTCATAATCCCCACGTGTTGTGGGAGGGACCTGGTAGGAGGTAACTGAATCATGGGGGCGGGTTTTTCCCATGCTGTTCTCGTGATAGCGAATAAGTCTCACAAGATCTGACGGTTTTAGAAAGGGTAGTTCCTCTGCACATGCTCTCTTGCCTGCCACCATGGAAGACGTGCCTTTGCTTCTCCTTCACATTCTGCCATGATTCTCAGACCTCCCCAGCTATGTGGAACTGTGAGTCATTAAATCTCCTTTTTCTAATAAATTACCCAGTCTCCCAATATGTCTTTATTAGCAGCATGAAAATGGACTAATACATCTCCTCTGACTGCATATTTTCAAATAGCCTGTCTTCAGGATCACTAATTCTTTTTTTCTGCTTGATCAATTCTACTATTAAGAGATTCTGATGCATTCTTCAGAGTATTTTTCAATAGCATTTTTCAGCTCCAGAATTTTTGCTTGGTTCTTTGAAATTATTTCAATCTGTTTGTTAAATTTATCTGATAGAATTCTGAATTCCTTCTCTGTGTTATCCTGAATGTCTTTGAGTTTCCTCAACACAGCTATTTTGAAATCTCTGTCTGAAAGGTCACATATCTCTATTTCTCCAGGATTGGTCCCTGGTATATTCTTTAGTTCATTTTGTGAGGTCATGTTTCCCTGGCTGTTGCTGATGATTATGAATGTTCATCTGTGTTTGGGCATTGAAGAGTTAGGCATTTATTACAGTGTTACTGTCTGGGCTTGTTTGTACCTGTCTTTCTTAGGAAAGTTTTTCAGATATTCATAAGGACTTGCATGTTGTGATCTAAGCTGTTTTTGCTTTAGGGGGCACCCCAAGCCCAGTAATGCTGTGGTTCTTGCAGACTCATAGAGGTACTTCTTTGATGGTCTTAGAAAAGATCCAGGAGAATTATCTGGATTACCAGGCAGAGGCTCTTGTTCTCTTCCCTTACTTTCTTCCAAACAGCCTTTCTCTCTGGTCTGAACCACCTAAAGCTCGGGGTGGAGTGATACAAGCACCCTTGTGGCTACCACCACTATGAACGTACTAGGTTAGATCTGAAGCTACCACAGCACTGGGTCTCACCCAAGGCCTGCTGTAACCATTCTCTGGCTACTGCCTCTGTTTACTCAAGGTCCTGGAGCTCTACAACTAGCAGGTGGCAAAGATGGCCAGGCCTTTGTCCTTACCTTCAGGGCACCAAGTTTCCCTAGGCCCCAGGTTAGTCCAGAGGTGCCTTCTGAGAGTCAAGGACTAGAGTCAAAAACATTAAAAGTCTACCTGGTGTTTTATTGTATTGCAGCTGAGCTGGTAGCACTCAAACCACAAGATGCAGTCTTCCGCTCTTTCCCCTGCGTTCCAAAAGGCAGACGAGCCACACCCCACAGCCAGCACCACCATAGGCCCACAGAGAGTAATGCCAAATTGCCACCAATGTTGCCTTAAGGCCCAAGGGCTCTTAATTCAGCTTGTGCTTAATGCTACCTGACTAGGGACTCATCCTTTAGGGCAGTGGGCTCCCTTCTGGTAATGGGCAGGTCCAGAAATGCCATCCAAAATTCAAGTCCTAGAATCTAGGACCCCAAGAGCCTGCCCGCTTGGTGCTCTATGCCACTGTGGCCAAGATGATACCTGAAGCCAGGAGGTCTCAGAAACTCACCCAAGGCCCTCGACATAGTACCTGGGTATTGCTGTTGATTATTCAAGGCCCAAGGGCCCTTCACTTAGCAGATGATGAAGCTGCCAGGACTGGGTTTTTTCCCTTTAAGGCAGTGAGTTCCCGTCTTGCCCAGGTGTGCTTGGAAATATCGTCCAGGAATTAGGGCCTGGAACAGGGGTCTCATGACTCTGACCAGTTCTGTATCCTGTTATGGCTGAGCTGGTATCCAAGATGTAAGACATTCCTCCCCAACTCTTCCCTTTCCTCTTCTCAAGGGGAAAGAATGGCTCTCTTTTGGAGCTGCAAGCTGTGTAGCCTGGGCTTTGGGGAGGGGTAATGCCAGCACTTCCTTAGCTGCTCTCGCTGGTGTCTCAACAGGTTGCATGCTCCCCTAGTCCACTGTCTCTGGGCCCAGTTCAGCACTAGGACTCACGTAAACATTGCAGTCCTTGTCGCCTAGATTGCCTTTCAAGTTTTCTTAGAGACCCATCACAGGAACTCAAGTTCTGACTGCTGGGATTGGCAATTCCTGTTTGGCTAGGGCTAGTCTAAATGTTCTGGTCTGTGGGTAGATGTCAGCTGAGTTTGGCCTAGTTTTGTTTTCTGCTCTAACAATACAGCCCTGAGTTCAATGCCTCATAACTACTGTGCTCTCCCTCCCTCAGCACACTGAAACAGTCTCCACACCCTGCCACTGCTGGGAGTTGAGGGAGGGGTTGCATTAGCGATTCGAGATTTTTTTCTACCTCTTCATTGCCTCTTTCAGGGATAGGATGTTAAAACCAGGTACTGTGAGTTCTCACCTGATTTTTGGTTCTGATGAAGGTGCTTTTCTTGTGTAAATACTTGTTAATTTGGTGTCCTCCTCAGGGGGACCATTGGCAGAACCTGGCGTTCTACCATCTTTCTCTCTACTCCAAGGTTAGGTTTTGAAATGCAAATAAAATGCCTTCCTTTTCCTAGAAGCAGTTTCTTCACTTGGTTTCCAGGAGTCCAGGCCCTCTAGTAGCATGTCTCATCAGCCACTTCTTTCAATCTCTTTTGCATCTCTTTTGCTCACTCTTCTTTTCTCTGGCCTTCCTAACACTGATGTGCCCTAGGCTTAGTACTAGGACCTCATCTCTTCTCTTCCCTTTCTTCCCCTTCCTACCCTTCTTTTCCCACCTACACTGTCTTCCTTTGTGAACACATCTCATTGTCAGAAATCCGAAGTGTATGCTGATGAATCATAAACACGTATTTCTAGATCAAACTGTCTTTTGTGCTCCAGATCTCTAAATTTAACTGCCTACATAAATGTCTGATAGACATCCTAAACTCATTACAAAGAAACATGATATTTTAATTTTCTAAAGGAAAACAAAAACAAAACTTTTGCTTTAGCTACTCTCTACTTCATTTCATTTAATGGTAACTCCACTCTTAGGTGCTCCATGGCAAAATCCTAAGAATCATTCTTGAATCTCCTCTCTTCCTTCATACCCACGTCAGTTCATTAGCAAATCCTTCTAGTTCTTCTTGGAAACCATAATCAAAAGCTTGTCACTTTTCACTATCTCTGCTACCATTACCCTGGTCCAAGTTATCAGGAACAGGATAATGAATTATTAGAGCCACTTCCTGACTGATTTTTCTGCTTTCATCTCTACCTGTTTATAGTCTTTTCTCAAACAGAAGCCAAAGTCATCTTTTAAATCTCAAACCAGCTCAAAAACATCTAATGATTCCTTATTTCTCTTCAGCTCAAAAGCCACAGTAACACTATGTCCTGTTACCTTTTAGACTTTGTTTTCTATTTATATTAATTTTCCTAGCCCTGCTTCAGTCCCAGTTACCAGCGCAGGGCCCACTACCTGCCCCTGGTCTTTATACTTGCTGTTACTCTTGCTTGGATTTTTTTCCTCAGGTATTAGTCTTTCCTTTGAAGACCTTACTCAAGTGTTACCTTTTCAATAAGGCATGTGCTGACCACTCTGTAAAATTGTGTCCCATAAGACATCCAATATGCCTTAATCTGCTCTTTTTTTTTTTAACATAGTGCTGATGTTCTTCTAATGTATAAATAATTTACTACTATGCTATGCTTATTATTATTTATCTATAACCCCAGTAAAATGTGATCTCTACCAGGACAAGTATATTTTTCTTTAATGATTTAGTCTTATGAATAAAATTTACATATAACTCTTGATTGAATGGAGGCATGACTATGTTATATACTTCTGCTGCCACATTCTCTTTTATTTCTGACTTCTGGTAAGAATCACTGTGTTCCTTTGGGAGCATGTGTCTACAAGAAACTATTATTACCCATAGGCATATATCTTAATTGCTCTCTGTTTTGGTTTGATAACAGTGAAGAGCTGATTGCCATGTCAGATTTTTTCAAGGTATCATCAGTTGTGTTAAAATTGCACTTTATACATCAAAATTAGTACCAGTTCCAAGAAACATGAAGATAATTCTTTGTTTTAAAAATGAAACTAGTATAGAATCTGGGATATGACGTTTAATACCTAAAAAAGGACTTCTTAGATCTAATTCATTCTCTGCATTTATATTGAAACACAGAGGTTAAAAGAACACCAGTTCATCCAAATGACATCTATTACATGCTATTAATATATTCCAGGCTCTGTCATAGGCTTTTGAAGTACAAAAGTGAAGTACAGCCTTATTTTTACCTTTAAGAAGGTAGGGTAGCTTCTAATATTGTAAGTAAGATAGACAAGTAAACATCAATTTCATTACAGTGAGATTTTTACTTTAATAAGAAACATCTGAATAAACCTTGCTTGCAGTTTAGCCCTGGAAAAGTCACTTGGGATCTACTGTGATTCTTCATCTCCTAGTTCATTGTAACAGGATAAAAGGGATCCAGGCTTTGTAACAAAGTGAAAGGAGATGTAGCCCAGCCACTCCAGTATTTGAAAGGAAAATGTCCTAATAATCAATTTCTAGAGCAAAAACTCGGTACGTCTATTTGCTGTAAGTCTAAAAGATCTGTTTATTCAATTAATTATCAATTTTATATTGCTGTCTGTGATCTGTGGCTCATCTGTTAAATGTTACAAATTTTGTTCTAGTTTTATAACATTCTTAGTGATTTTATTAGTCCATTATAAAGTTCAGATAAAAATATGAATGAAAAGTCTACCTAACGGTGTCAAATAATATAAATTAAAAGTTGAATCCAATGTCCAATTTGGTGTGCAAGACTTCATTAATATATGTATATTATTTGAATAGCACAAAGTAGTATATGCTTAATATTAGGGTTTTGATAAAACTTCCTTAAAGCTTCTTACTAAAACTTATTTGAAAATGATCAAGAAGTTGCAGAAATGTTCTCTGACTTCTCTTTCTTGCTCTCTGCTAGAGGTGAAAGAGAAGAGATAGATTGTATGCTATACATCTTACATTTTTAGTGATATTAAAAACACCTGTTCCCTTCCTGCCTATCAGAAATAAATCCTAACCTCGTCTGACAAGACTATGTTCATGAGTTATAACATTTTTCTCTTAGAAATATTAGATATCAACTCAGACTAATGGTCAATCTTGTTGCCAAGGGGAATAAAAGGTGATAAAACATAACTGAATGATGTAGGCGGCAAAAGGTCAGAAATTCAAAAGTAATAACATGATCATCCCATGCAACTAGCTTCTCTCTGTAAAAGAAAAGGTGACTGAAATGTGGAGGAATGCCCCAGGTCGTATTTGGTTGTATTCTTCTCACATTTACTACCAGAAATGATACAAGGTTTATTTCCTTCTGCTTCAGTTTTCTCATTTTCTTCAGTCCCCTAGGAACTGGTTCTTAGCCTAGTGGTAGGATAGTTTGTATTCTCCAGCACTGACTTTTCCTTACAATATTGTTTCAGTTAAATTCTTTAGGCTCTACTTCATGCCATTTTCCTAAGTCTGTCAAAAAATAATTATTTGGGAGCTGTGTTAGGTATAAGAACTCGGCAAAGCCCTCAAATTTGAGTGTGAATTGGGCACTGCCTTGGGCCTCAAGGCAGATAACAAGCAAGGCAAGTAGGACTCAGCTCTAGGGGTGCTCATGTAATAGAAGATTTTCATTGTAAGGTAGTTGGCATTAGAGATACAGTCTAGTCCCACAGCTTGCAGACTGTATGATCATGTGTGAAATACCGTCGGTGCCTCATTTAGTCTTTTCCAAAATAGGTGAAATCTTGAAGAATAATTATGATCATAAGCAGTTGTCACATTCTCAAGTCTCAATATATGTTAGTTTCTCTATTCTTTAAGTAAAGGGAGGACTCAATTTTATGAATCAGTAAGTGGGTATTAGTTAAAAGTGTACCCCCTACCTTTAGGTAAAGGCAAAACAATATACTCCATTTTTCTTTTCAAATAATTATCCTTTTAACTGTTGTTTAAGTAACTCTTCCTGACATTGACAGCAGTTTACCCTGGGGACTCTCTATTACTTTTATGGAATACATTAAACTCTTTAACGAGAAGCAGTGTGGTCTACTGAAAAACAAATAAACAAAATATGCTCCACGTCAGGGTAGTTAGATGTTTTACCTTAACTCTACCATATGCTAAGTGACATAAGTTACCAGGTCGTTGGTATCTCTATGCGTGTTTGTTCATGCATAAGACAGGAGTAATAATACTACATATTGCACATAATGATTGTGAGAATTAACATATGACTAACGCATGATGGCTACTCATTTGTAAGCTGGTTTATCACCAACCTTGCTTTATCTGGAAAAAAATCTCTGCTGCCTACCTGACAAAGTTGATGTACAGATTATAATAGATAAATATATGGAAGTCTTTGGAAAACAGTCCACATCTAAGGAATAAGAATATGAAACAGTGCTATCACTGTGTGATTTTCTAACCATTTGTTCATAGTTCTTCAAAGGTAAAGAGGCCTCGATTCTTATCCTGCTTCTCAACCTTTCTTATTTTTTTGTTCTAATCCCTGCTTTTCAGACTTTAGTCAGTTTTTTCAACCTCTTAATTTCTCAGGATAAGGACATTCAGCACAGTCTGAGACGAGGTGGCCTTTCAATCTCAACTTTTATGTCAAGAAACCTAAGGGGCCAATCACCTTCCTCTGGGCAACTTTTGGAAAGATGCTGAAAGAAAATTTTCCTCTATCCATAGATTATCTAAATCAATAGGTCTGTGGATTGAGCTTCTACAGACACACAAGTGGGATAAAACTAGTCATTTAAATTGGCTTTGGGGGCTTTTTAGCTTTGCTTTGCAAAAATATCCTGTCTAGACAAATTCATACTTAAACTTTCCCTATGCAGCCCTTATGAAGACATATTTAGGCCTGAGAATAACTCTGCCACATGGATATTTTTATATTTACTTATAGTTTCTCTGTTTCTTTTATGTAGTTACTTTGTGTTTGAACGGGGAGAGTAATCATTACTACCATTTTGTCTGGAAATTTCATAAAGATTAAAGATATTTAAGGTATTAAAAATCATAAAAGGGAGCTTGAGTGATTTTTAAGAAGTAGTATTTGAGTTATTCCCATTAATTGATTCAATTACTGTATGTTATGCTGGAAAACCTTTTGTATTGACCCTCTCTGTGTAAGCCTTTTTAAATGCACATTTATAAATTGCCTTTTCTCAGGAAGCATAATGTAGTGGTAAAAAGTAAACAATAATTGCAAAACTTATAATGTGAAGGAAACATGATTCTGAATATTAATCCTCATTGTCCAGTGATTTAAATATGTAGGAAACTGGAATGAATATTTGCTTGTGCCCAGTTATACCCTGGACTTAGCTTTTCTTTTGAAAGTTTCTTGAAATAAAATCCTAGTATTTGTTTCCTTGAAAAGGAAGGGGTCAAGAGAGATTAGTAATATCAATTGACACTAGTGTTCTGGTTACTTGGGTTTCAATAAAAATACTCAGATAATGCTTTTATGTAAATAGTTCACTATTCACTTTCTACTTATCTGAGGCAAATTTTTTTTTTTTTTTTTTTTTTTTTTTTTTTTTTTTTTTGAGACGGAGTCTCGCTCTGTCACCCAGGCTGGAGTGCAGTGGCCGGATCTCAGCTCACTGCAAGCTCCGCCTCCCGGGTTCACGCCATTCTCCTGCCTCAGCCTCCCGAGTAGCTGGGACTACAGGCGCCCGCCAACACGCCCGGCTAATTTTTTTTTTTTGTATTTTAGTAGAGACGGGGTTTCACCGTGTTAGCCAGGATGGTCTCGATCTCCTGACCTTGTGATCCGCCCGTCTCGGCCTCCCAAAGTGCTGGGATTACAGGCTTGAGCCACCGCGCCCGGCCGAGGCAAATATATTTTAAGTTAACTCTTGAATTTACATCCTAAGAATTGTTTTAATTAAATAAAACCTGAACTCTACCTGTTCGTTATCAGGATGAAATACATGCCATTTCTACTCTTTACCATTTGATGCATAAGATGCCGACTTAGCTCCAAAAGATAAATTATTTAGATTATTAAAATTAATATAAGATTATTATAAGATTAATATAAGATCATTGTTTTATATTTTATTTTAAAAATTGTGTATTTTTGATATAAACTGGTAGCTCATGAGTTGAGATACTAGTGTTGGTGAGAAGTAGAAGTCCTGAAACTGCACAGGAAATATTTTCTTCTTCCTCATTGCTTCCTTCCATATCTTAGACCATTCCATGTGCATAGTTCATAGGCAGGTATACTAAATTTACCTAAAACTAAGCTTTTTACCTTTTTCTCTAAACTGCTAAACCTAGGGATTATACCTAAACTTAATCTTACTTATTTCTCTACTCTGTTTCCTCATGTACACCCTCATTGACAATAGCTTGATTCAGGCCTCTACTATCTCTATCACAGTATATTGCAAAATTACCATAGCTTGTTGCCTTTCTGGTTACCTTGTCTCTACGATGATCTGTTTAAAACTAGAATCTGACTATGTCATTCCTTGTTTGTAATTCCCTGGTGGTTTCTCATTCTTACAGAATAACACCCCAGCTCTTAAACAGAGCATACCAGTCCTCAATAGTCTGTCCACACTAGCTGAGAAAAGCAGAACTGCTTTCAGGTTTCCATGTATATCATGATGCTTCTTGCTTCAGTATTTTAGCTAATATTTCTCTAGAAATGTCTCCTTATACTGTTTTTCTGAATCAGCTACTACTTAAATTTTAAGGTTGAGCTCACACATCCTTATAGGAAGCTTTTTTGGTGTATTTTCTGTCGTTCACAGGTACTGGGGACTGAGTTAGGTGCCCTTCTCTGTTCTAAAATACTGACATGGTGAATTTTCATATAATTTCATATAATCCAGTTCATATAACTTCTGAACTGGATATTCTGTGTCACAAATTGTCCTTGACTGTGATAAATGTAAGCTGCTTATACAGAATATGTATATGTATGTGTGTATATATATTTGCATCTTCAGCACCTGACAAAGTATATTACACAAGTAGATGTGTAATGATCAAATCCAGGCATTTAGGATATTCATCACCTTGAACATTTATTATTTCTTTGTTATGGTAATATTTGAAACCTTTTCTTCTAGCTGTTTTGATGTGTACAATATATTAATGTTAATGTAATCACCTTATTGTGCTATCAAACACTAGAACTTATTCCTTCTAACTAGATGTTTGTATCCATTAACCAACCTTTATTCATCCCCTCTTCCCACACACACTCTTCCCAGCTGCTGAAAACTATTTACTAACTCCATGAGATCAAATTTTTTAGCTCACATATATGAATAAGAATATATGATATTTGTCTTTCTGTGCCTGGCTTATTTCACTTACCATAATGGCCTGCATTTGCGTTCACGTTGCTGCAAATGACAGGATTTCATTCTTTTTTATAACTTAATGGTGTTCCATTGTGTGTGTGTGTGTGTGTGTATGTGTATATATATATATTCATATACCATATTTACTTTATTCATCCACTGATGTATACTTAGATTGATTCCATATCTTGGCTATTGTGAATAATGTCGCAGTAAACATGAGGGTTCATGTATCCTTTTCATAAATCAATAATTTCCTTTCCTTTCAATACATACCCAGTAGTGGAACGGCTTGATCACATGATAGGAAACTTTTCTTATCTTCAATGTACTAGTCTTGAGCTGTGCTACTTAGGTAGCCATTAGGCATTTATGGCTACTTAAGTTAATTAAAATTAAATTAAAAACTCAATGTGAAATACTTATAGTGATATATAAAATAGTACCAACATTGCAGAAAGTTCTGTTAGTCAATCTTCTTCTCAAGTATTACTACAAAATGTCTTCTTGTCATGCGGAATCTCCTGTAATGCAAATTTCTCTTGAAGACAATGAAAAATGGAAATTTCAGTTTCAGTTTCCTCTTTTCTATGGAATTGCCAGCACCAAACACTTACACAAATGCAGAACATTGTATCTTACTTAGAGACAATACAGGCAGAATATTATTAACATAGACAATGAAATATAGGAATTAAACCTTCAAGGATAAGTAGCATTTGGAGTATTGAGAAGGTAAAGGATGAGAAGAAAATATTTTAAATGAGTGAAGTTCCAGGATTAGGCCAGAGCATGGCCTAATGAATGTGTGGGTGAATCTCTTTAAGGGAAGTAATTAAAGTATGTTTAGGAAAGTAAGATGTAAAGTTAAAAAGAGGATACAAAATAATATAATAGTTGTATAGATATATAATTAATGATATATGATAAATATATAATGGATGTATGATAAACAAAATGTAGTAAATTATTAATAGCAAAATCTTGTTATTGGTATATGGGACTACTATAAAATCTTTCTACGTTTCCCTGTGCTTGATACTTTTGTAGTAAAATATTTTAACATTTACATGTATACAATAATTTAGCTATGTACCAGTACATTATAAAGAAAGAGAAAAGGAAATGGCCTAAATGACTGTTTGTGGTATGAAGAAAGTTAGGCATATTTATTATCCTTGGTTTTTATACTCCAAGAACATTTACAAAGTAAATGCAAAAATGTTTTAACTAAGTTTGATCTAAAAATAATGAATTTCTAATCTAAAGGTATCAGTGGAAAGATGTTAACATTTGCTATCTGCATGAATTTGGATAAATTACTTAGTCTTAAATTCTCCAAACCTCAGTTTCCTTTTTAGTAAACTGATTAACAGTGGTACCAGCTTCCTAAGGTCATCATGAGGATTGACTGATTTAATACAGGTGAAGTACATAGAATAAGGCCTACCACCTGGTAAAAATCGGCCAATCTTTTTAGGAAATAGACTTAAAAAAATATTTTACCAATAAGTCCCACCCTACCTTCAGTATTGTGTTTATTTAGTAGTTTATATATTATTTAATGCCTGAAACCAAATGACTTGTTTGTTTGTTTGTTTTAATGAACTGTATTTTTTCCCTAAAGCTTATTAAATAAGAGCTTGGAAAAGAGACTCCAAAGTGACAGCAAAAATTATGATACAGGCATAGCAGATCTCTTGGAGGAAGTCAGAAGTAGTATTAATGTTAAGTTTTCCACAGAGCACTCTTTGAGCCTGCTGGTTTATAGAACAAAACAGACTTCTGGAGCTGTTGGCCAATTAGCACTCCCTGGGGAGAGAACTTGATCAGGAATGAGAACGCTATATAGAAAAGCAAAGCACAGAGAAAAGAGGTGTCTCTTGAGGTTCAGTGGATGATTTTTGTTCTGTCATTGATTTCTTCACCTTGAACGATGGTTACAGTCTGTATAAATTCAGCATAGTACTCTCCATGCAGTTGTTTATAGCTCCAACTTTCAGACTTTTCATTACAGGAGGTTCATTTTCTCTTTCTGGGCTACATTTAGCACTGAGATGATAAATAGCTCTTCTGGAGCCGGAGGAGGTTCTGAGATTATAAATTGTAGTTTAAGTACATATCCTATCTTCTCCTGAGCCCAAAAGGAAAGGATATGGATGAGTCCTGCTCCATTTACTCCTTTTTAATAAACATGCAAAATAAAATTATGGACTATGTTTATGGATTACTTTACAAGTTATTCCCTGGCTATGAAATCCTAAGCCATATATACCCCAAATATATAAATCGCCAGACTATGCTAGGGGCCTGAATTTGCCTAAGTCCTTATTTGGCTGCTTGAAACTAGAAATTTAGGGCCTGACTGCCAGGATAGGAAAAAAAGGAAGGGGAAGACAAACCTATGTGCATTGTGGTGCTTGGTTCCATTCTTGCCACAGATGGCACTCTTGCTGGCGATAGTATGACAGTAAGATTGTGTTGCTGTCTAGAGAATTGTGCCTATTCCAATTATTCCAAACCTTACAGCATATAGCTGGGTTTATCCTATTACCAATATCTGAATGCTTCTTAGCCAAATAAATCTATATGAGCTTAATCTTTCTCCATCATTTTCTGATTTCATGGCATTTGGTCATTTTAAAGACAGCTATGGTGCTTCCTCCATTCCTGTAGACCTTGTGATTAATAGTGATTCATATGTAGTAAATATTAAATAATTCAATATTTTGTTAAAATTTAAATAAGGGCATCTTGAGTGAATGAATAAATGAATAAATGAGATAATTAATAACTTTATTTGAGTTTTTTTTCAACATTTTCTAGAATATGGACTTTTCTGATGACTCAGCTACCATTATTTTATATAAAAATATTTTTGGAATACTGATCATAGAAGTGATTTTTGTAACCGATTTATAAGTTACATCTGCCTATTTATTTTTAGTAACAATTTCCCCACATTTAAATGAAATATATGCCCACAACAAAAAAATTAAATAATATCAAAATGCTTTAAAGTGACAATTATGCACATTTCTTACCACTTACAAATGAGCACAGATAGTAACATTTTATGACACTTCCATAATCTTTTTTCTATAACACACAACACACAGAGACACACAGAAACATTTTCTGTTTGTTTGTTTGTTTGTTTTAGAGAAAAGGTCTTACCCTGTCATCTAGGCTGGTTGTAATGCTATCATAGCTCACTGTAACCTCAAACTCCTAGGCTCCACTGATTCTTCTGCCTCAGCCTCCCCAGTAGCTGCAACTGCAGGTGTCCACTGCCATGCCTGGCTAATTCTTTTGACAGAATCTTGCTGTGTTGCTCAGGCTGGTCTTGAACACCAGGCTTCAAGCAATCCTCGTACCTTGGCCTTTCAAAGTGCTATGGTTATAGGTGTTCTAATTATTCGCTATCTTTTCTTAGAGGGGGAAGGGTATTTTCTTGAGAGCTATCTTTTTAAATTGAAAGTATAATTGAAATGCTTTTAGTCAAAATCCTACACATATCAAGAATATATTCACGAAGGTAGAATTTCTATGTACTTTTTGCTCAAAGAACATTTGTTACTTTTGAGTCTGAATAGTGTGAACAACCTAATTCACTTATGCTGAAAATCTTAACACCAGCATTAAATATTTAAAATGCAATTGTTACAAGCACAAAATTTAGCATTAAAACTACCCTATGAGGACCATTTATTTTATTATCTTGGAGATGTACACTATATTTACCCACATGGTTATTGCCACATAATTGCAGCTTTTAGAGTTGGTATATATTAAAAGTCTGAGCTCTTAACATCCAAAATGTCTTTTATGTTTCACTATGTCTAGATGACATTTATACATTCTTCCAGACCTTGACAACTGCCTGGAAGCAGTAGCCATTTGTAAATAGTCACAGTAATTCTGTTTGTCATGATTCAGTATTAGATAGAACTGGGCTGGTAAAGTAAGTTCCGAATCCTGGGATTCATTGTTCTCTGTGTGAGTGTGTGTGAGTGTGTGTGTGTGTGTGTGTGACAGAGAGAGAGAGAGAGAGAGAGAGAGAGAGAGAGAGAGAGAGAGAGAGAGATAGAGGAAAGGAGCAAGGGACTGAAGGAGAATATGAATGATAAATAAGTTTAATTCCTCCTTTCTTGAATCACTTTTGCTCCCTTGGTGATCCTATACGTGTGTCTATTTTTTCTCATCTTTATTTTGTCCACATCTTCCTTTCGTTTACTGCTATCCTTCTATTCCCATGTAACTTTATTATTTGGGTTATTATAATGTATCTAGACCTCACCTCTGATCTATGTCTTTTTTACCTCAGCAATTTATTTCCCAATTGTTCTATCTACCCTATTTTTCTTAAGAGACAATAAACTATGATAATTTTTCAGAAATAATTTTGTTTTCTTCCTCATGTCTTCTAATGTTGAAACTATTTCTCTGTTTTCTTCCATCCCTACCCCTCAATCTCATAGGTTTATTTCTCATTTTCAATCCAGCAATTTCAAAACCTGTACAACAAACCAATTCAGCAGACCTTGGGGACTTGAGGAGATTCCACAAGACAGATTTCTCCGATGACTGTGTTCCACCAACTTCTACCACGAAGTTATCTGAGTGATCCTGTTGAACATTGTCCCATGTACCAGTCCCTGCTCTTTCCCTTTGCATGTTGTTAGTTTTGATCTCATCGTCTTATTAGTGGTTATTAAGAGCTGAGTCTCTGAGGTTTTGGCATCATCTTTGATTGAGGCTCCTTCCTTGGATATCATGGCCATGGCCAACCTCTCTTTCTCTGTCTCTCACTCTTCCTCAACAACTCAACACTCCTCTCTCCCTCTCCCCCCTCCCTTCCCTTCTTCTCCCTGTCTCCCCTTTTTTCTCCTCTTCTCTCCTTTCTTACCATTTGCAGTGTACCTCACAGCAGTTTAACCTGCCTAAGAAGTAAAGTATAGGTGCATAATATGATAAGGGGGCTCATTGTACGGTAAACGAGGGGAGATACCGATTCCTGGAGGGCTGTATATCCTGTCAGATACAACTTGGTAGGTTTTAAAACATTCTCCTTACACTGGAGAGGCTGTGGGCATTCTAAAAAAGTGTCAGCACCCCTTTTTTCAGTACCTCAGGGAATCTTTTTAGTCTACCTCTGCTGCGATTTCAAACTCGCTTTGCTGTTATTATATTACCCTTTGCTCCTATTGTCTGAATTCATGTGTTGTCTTTTTGCCTAGATATTCTTATTAAATATTTTGTTAATGATTAGTTTGATTCATCATTACAGGGTCACCATGAGACATTTTCTCTGGCTTTTCCTCATCTTCACATTCTACCCACTGAGGTCAATATCATTACAATGCTTAAATACAGCTGTAGCTCCCAGAATCCACTCCAAGGTTAGACTCATCCAGTTAACCATGAAGAATATTCAGACAGTCTATGACATGAGCCTTAATGGATGGTCATCTGTTGGCTACTATGATTGCATTGAATAAAGAAACAATTAGCAATGAAGGAGTGTCATTAATAATTTAGACTTTGGAATCAGACAAACCTACATCTGATGACAAGATTTGCCATTAAAAGCAGTGTGACTTTGAAAAAGTTTATGTAACTACTTTGAGTTTCAGTATAAAATGGACATGATAACAGCACCAACCTCAGGCTTATTATAAGCATTCAGATGCTATAGGTAAAGAATTTAGTACATTGCCAAGAATATAAAAAGTGCTTGATAAATTATTCTTATCGTCTTTATTTTACTGGTAAATGGGAATTCTAGGGCAAAGTGATCTATGAATGCATTTTTCCACTAAATGTTAAAATCTTTAGGTAGATTTTATTTTCCCAAACCTCTTTTATGATGGTCTAGATATTGTCACATAAAGTGATATAAACAATCAAAACAACAAAAACATGAACAGATATTTCATATCCGGAAAATGGAAGCCATTCAACTTGTATATATTCAAAATTTATATTCCACAGATTGGAGATATTGAGACATCCATAAGTATGGACTTTATTACTGCCACCTGGAATTGTGAAGCCTCACCTGTAAGAGATAGATGATAATCAAACAAAAATCATAAAGTTTAAGAGAATCTAGGGAATGCTGAACTAAAAGGAGGAACGTAGCCATAAAATAAAACATTAATGCTTACTTCAGGCAGATCATTTTCATTCTATTTCTCCTTCAGTGTAAAGCCTCCTAATTCTGCAAAATTTCATGTGCGTCCCTTTGTACTTTTTGAAATTTGGCATTGCATTGCATGGGGAATTGTATGTAATTCCTGCAATCCTAAATTAATTTCCTGATTTTTCCAAAAGGAAATCTCTTCTGTGCTCATTGACCTAAAAATTAAGTGGTGGTAAGATAATAGCACCTCCCAGGGTATGCTTCACATGCACAGTGTCTTAGTGTGATGTTGATGATAATCCAAAGAGGCTAAATAATAGGCTATTCTCCATGGCCCTCAAGTGCCAGGCTTCTGAATATGCTGAGTCAAGACACTTGGGTTACAGAGGCAAATAGAGCTAATTTAGGGGACAATTTCCTGTGCTCCCACTTAGTCCTGCTTAGAATTATAGAATCCTGGATTCATAAGGGTTTTTAGCAAGTATCAAGTTTAGCATTTCATAAAGTGTTTCCCAGAGTAATGTTATCATCCCAAGAGATGGCAATATGAAAAAAGAGAAAGAAATTCTGTGTTTAAATCAGTTTGTTAAATATTATCTTTCATTGTGGTAGTCTTAGACTCTTTATTATGTTAAGTAGATTGTAAGGGAATGATAAGGAAAGGAGAGGAAGAAAGGCAAGAAAAGGAGAAGGGAAGGGGAGGGGAGGGAAGGGGGGGGAGGGAGGAAGGAAGGAAGAACAGAAGAAATATTTGTCAAACTTGATTATGTTAGCATCTTCTAGTGCACGAGCATTATACGGGATGGTTTGGGAAATACCAGTGTGATTCCAGCACTTCACTTTACAGATGAAGGAACGGTGCCACTTCAAGACAAAAACCTGTCACTTTAATAAAAATCAGAGTACAAGTTTTAAGTTGTTAAACACTAACCTGAATTGGCAAGAGCACAAGGAGAGCTCATCTTCCTGTTTGGCATCACAACAACTGGTGCTGGTACTTCTTTCATTCTCCCTGCTCATGTTTTTTCCCCTCTCCACCTAATGTTACATACAGCTTCATACAGCTTTTTCTGTCCCTGGAGACACTTGATACCAAGTTGCCTTTGTCTTCATAATGGTGAATAGCAGCCCAGAATTCCCATTTTCATGCCATGGACTGATATGAAACCTAATCTTATTGACCACTCCCTACTCTTCCTTTCAGACAATGTGAACACTAATAGGAACAGACTGTAATGACACAGAGTCACTTATTTTTTTAACCTGTTGCCATTTACTTACAATGAATATAGCATTCTGTCTTTCTGTGTGTTTCCCAATAATAGTGCTAATATTTAGGAATTACTTGTTTGTAATCTTGTTTTCAAATGTGAGCTGGGGCTGGGCATAGTCATTCATGCCTGTAATCTGAACGCCAAGGTGGGAGGATTGCTTGTGGCCAGGAGTTTGAGACCAGCCTAGGGAACATAGCAAGATCTTATCTCTCTGTATATACATACATCCAAAGTGGTTCCTTACTGTGTCTCCATTTAAGAATCTGAACATGCCTAATGTTTGGTAGAGAGGACCAGTGGCAATTCCCTATTGTGGTTAAAGGAAAAATTATATGTTTAGTTCTCCTGAAGATTCAGTTTCTTTAGGCCTTACCAGCGAGATTGTGTAAGTGACAAAGTAAAGCACTTACACTACATCTCTCATTCAGCCTGGCAATTATGTCAGTCTGGAAGACGCCCAGTGCCAGATCTCATTCTCATGCACCAAGACCCCTCTTTTATGCTGCAGATTCCTAGGTCTGTCTTCTTCTACTGCAGGACATCCCTTACTACCTCCATCAACAGTCAGTGTGGCTTTCAGATCATGGCAGAAGGAAAAGGCAACAATCTTCCTAATCCACATGCAAGCAGACACTCACATGCATCTATAGTAAACCAGCCTCACAGAAAAGAGAGAAAATCTGTGACTACTTGAAAAGTATGTCAAAGCAAAGATTTTTCCCTTCCCTTTCATTGACAGTCTAATATGATAGTATACTTTTATTCTGTCTCCTTCTATCTGACTCTGTTTCTCTTTGCCTGTCTATCTCTGTTGGCTTTTGTGTCCTCAAAACATTCTCTCTCTCTCTCTCTCATTTTGACTCCATGACTGTTTCTGTTTTTGTCTCCTTCCTTTCACAGTTTCCTCCTTCTCTCCCTATATTTATTGATTTCTCTTTGTCTATAACTTCATGGGTCTTCTGTGTCCTTCTCACTTTCTTTCTCTATCTTTGTCCCTCTTTTGCCAATTCCCTCAGTTGATTCACAGTTTTTGACATTGGCTGTGTATGAGTCATTAGGGTCCCAGGTATGGGGTAAGCAATTATGAGCAAGGCAATTTCCCTTGGTCCAGCCTTAGTTATTTTAAATCTTAATCTAAATCCCATATAACTCACCAGAGTGATGTTACTGGAGGTGGAAAGTGGTATCTCCACCCTGGCCTGAAAGAGGATTGTTTATACTCAAGTTCCTAGAAACACTTAAGTTTTTGTTTTTAAGTCAATATTTGATAGTCATTCTCAAAATTCTTGTCCTTGTACCATAGGAGTTCCCAAGATCCTTTTGAGCCATGTGCTAGGTGAAAACTATTTTTAAGATAAGACTAAGGTATTATTTGTTTCATCATTGTGTTAACAATTTCCATGATGGTGCAAAGGCAGTGGTAGATAAAATTTCCAGAATCTTAGCACAATTCAATATGGCAACACCAGACTGTTAGTAGCAGTCACTGTATTTTCCACCGTCATTTCTTTAAAGTAACCAAGCAAAAAAACAAAAAGGCAGGTCATTTAACAATGTCCTTTATGAAGTAGTGTGCATTATTTTTTATAACTTGTTCTCTGAATAAACACCATCTTAATATCCTTTGTGATGAAATGTGAAGCATGCATAAAGCAATTTTGCTGCAAACTGAAGTATGATGTTTTCTTGAACAAAAAAGCACTTTTGTAATTGAGTTGCACACTGAACTAGCTACTTTTTCGTTTAACATCATTTTAACATAAAAGTGTAACTAATAGTCAAATTAAAGCTATTGAGGCTTAAGGTATTTGGCGTATATTTCTCAAAAATAAACAAATTGATCTTGTTATTTCAAGGAAAATAACTATTTTGTATTTGTATTTGTTGCCAGTGATCGAATTTCAGCTTTGAAGTAAAGGTTAAAATTTTGAAAATTCTTTGTGCCACCATAGGTGTAACACTTCCCAATATTTTAAAATCATTCTGATAAGATTAGCTGTAATTTTAACAGGAATACTCTTTAGTATTTTCTGTATGTTAATAATTTGATTATGCATAATTTAGTGAACCAATATTTTCTAGGTCACCAATGCATGATGACCAAGCAGTCGTAGATAAAGATACATTCACATTAAGAGATAGCCAGTGGATTTTAATATAATAATATGAAAAGTTATTTGATGTGGTTTTAGATTTTATATTGTAACTGATCTTTTAGAAACTACTTCTCATAAAATGTTGCTATGCTATCAAAGATGTATTCTACAATAAGTTTAAAAGCAGTAAAAATCTCTTTCTTTTTTCCAAAAATACATGTCTATATCAGACTAGATTTTCTTCATAGGTTTCCACCAAAATAATATATCATACAGGTTGAATGAAGATTGAATAAGGCTATTTTCTATTAAGTCAGATTTTAAGGAAATTTACAAAAATATAGAACAGTCTCACTCTCCTCCCTAATTTTTTGTTTTAGAAAATATAATTATCTTTCATAAAATGTGTCATTTATGTTATTGTTTTATGGGTTTATTTTTATTTTTAAATTAATATTGTCATAATAATTAACTGATAACCAATGACAATTGTTAAAAGTTTTTCTCAGCTTTCATTTCTAATACGATAAATGAAAATTTATATACATAAATGAATGCTCTTCATTTTAAAGAGTATATATAGACCCCAATTCCTAAACGTTTAAGCAGTGATTTAAGACAACTTTCTATCTCCTCATACCCACTTACCTTAATTCAAGTTCCCAGAAAATTATCTGAGTAGTAATGATACTCAAAGAATTTCAAAGAATCTCAGTATTAATGATAAATGTTCAATTCAATGATGCCTCTCTTTTACTTTGAACCAATAGTCTCAGATCAAACTTATGTACCCCGGTATTTAACTCTTGTAGAGTGAGTACATTCCTTATTAGTATTCATTATGGCCAGTCATTGTTTATCCCATGTTGATGCTGGGAATGTCATTTCTATACCCAGTAAACATTTGGAGAATTATTCTGCGCCATACCAGACATTGTGCATACATTTTAAATACATCTTTTATTTTAATCCTTAAAAGAATACTATGAAGGTAGTGATTTGAATCAGTAATGGGTAACTTATCACTGCATAACAAACCACCTCAAAACTTAATGACTTAAAACAAGTATTATTTTATTTGCTTTTAATTCTGTGGGCATGCCCTTTGATCTGAGGCTCAGCTTGGTGGCACTTCTACTTATCTCTCCTGGAACATTCATGCAGCTACAGTCATCTGGCACCTCCACTGAATCTGGATGGTCTAACGTGGCTACTTCTATGTCTGACAGTTGGTGCTACCTATCAGGGGGCCATAGATCTTGAACAGGCCAATGTGGTTTTCTCCTATGGTGGCGGAAGAGTTCTAGGAGGGCAAGAGGAGAAGATGCAAGTCCTCGCAGGTTCTAGGCTCATAAGTCACATTCCTCTACATTTTAGTGGCCAAGCAAGTCACTAGACAAGCTTAGATTTAAGAGAATGGATACATTTTAGCTTTGAAAGATGAAAATGGAAAAATTTCATTGCAAAGAGAGTATGTACAGATATGGCAGGAATTATTGCAGCCATTTTGAAAGCTGTATATCACAGTGTCATTAAATCCATTTTATAGATGAAAAAACTAAGAAATAGAACAACTAGAAAGTAGTGAGGTTGAAATTTGAGCACTTGTCTTTGTGTTTTCAAAACACATACCCTTAACCAGTAAAATATTTAGATAGATAGATATTGAACCCATGATTTTAACTCTTTAAGAGTAAGGTTAAATGAGGCTTTGGTTTCTTTGTTTCTTTCTTGTACCAAGTGGCCACTGAGTGTCTATCTCTGCTGCTACCTTCTGTGTGGGTCTCCATGCCCCGTAAGTGTGTGGGTGGATGGGTCTCCATCCACACACTTCTCTAACAAATGTGTTTGAGAACTAATTTCAGAGACCCTTTATAATAATCACCATTCTGACTGGTGTGAGATGGTATCTCATTGTGGTTTTGATTTGCATTTCTCTAATGATCGTGATGTTGAGCATTTTTCCATGTGTTTGGCCATGTAAATGTCTTCTTTTGATAAGTGTCTGTTCATATCCTTTACCCCATACTTGTTGTTTTAACAAGGAAATTTTAATATAAAGGATGGATTAAACATTTGTTGGAGAGCTGGAAGAGGATAAAGAGGTCCCTGAGATTATACAGAGAGCAGTCTCAGGAAGCATCTCCACCCTCAGGGCTTGGGGAACAAAATGAAAAGCTGGGGCACTGGGAGCTTAGGAAAGGGACTTTGTAGATCTCTGCATCACACTTCTCAGAAGTGTTGCTATGCAGCCAGTGTTGGTATCTCAGGAGCTCGTAGGAGAGGCTTCGGGAACTCAAACTCAAGAACTCTGAGGACGGGATACAAGCCACCTGGGGACGGCACCTCTATCAGGTCAGAATAAGCTGGTTCTTGGAGAATTTGAAAAATCTGTAGACAGAAATGACTGCCACTGATAGGGTGCAGGATGATTGCTAAACAATGCTGACAACAAGATAATAGGAAAAAATAAGCCCCTTTCTCCCTTTCTTCACCCCCACAACCTGTCTCCAGTGCCCTCCCAGCCCCCAGTGCAGAATCTAAGGAAGCCAGCTGGCAAAGGAAAGTGGTGTGCAGAGTCCCAAACCCAAAATCTCAAAGCAGAATATAGAAATATAGGTTTAGTTTTAGGTCTCATGTTTAAGTCTTTAATCCATCTAGAGTTAATTTTTGTATAAGGTGTAAGGACGACGGGGTCCAGCTTCAGTTTTCTGCATATGGCTAGCCAGTTTTCCCAACACCATTTGTTAAATAGGAAATCCTTCTCCATCGCTTGTTTGTGTCAGGTTTGTCAAAGATCAGCTGATTGTAGATGTGTGGCGTTGTTTCTGAGGTCTCTGTTATGTTCCATTGGTGTATATCTCTGTTTTGGTACCAATACCATGCTGTTTTGGTTACTATAGCCTTGTAGCATAGTTTGAAGTCAGGTAGCATGATGCCTCCAACTTTGTTCTTTTTGCTTAGGACTGTCTTGCCTATATGAACACTTTTTTGGTTCCATATGAAATTTAAAGTAGTTTTGTCTGTGAAGAAAGTCAATGGTAGCTTGATGGGGATAGCATGAATCTATAAATTAATGTGGGCAGTATGACCATTTTCACGAATTGATTCTTCCTATCTGTTAGCATGGAATGTTTTTCTATTTGTTTGTGTCCTCTCTTATCTCTTTGAGCAATGGTTTGTAGTTCTCCTTGAAGAGGTCCTTCACATCCCTGTATTTTATTTTCTTTGTAGCAATTCTGAATGGGAGTTCACTCATGATTTGGCTTTCTTTCTATCATTGGTGTATAGGAATGCTTGTGACTTTTGCACATTGATTTTCTATCCTGAGACTTTGCTGAAATTGCTTATCAGCTTAAGGAGATTTGGGGCTGAGACGATGGGGTTTTCTAACTATACAATCATGTCATCTGCAAACAGAGACAATTTGACTTCCTCTCTTCCTATTTGAATGCCTTTTATTTCTTTCTCTTGCCTGACTGCCCTGGCCAGAACTTCCAATATTATGTTGAATAGGAGTGGTGAGGGAGGGCATCCTTGTCTTGTGCTGGTTTTCAAAGGGAATGCTTCCAGTTTTTGCCCATTCAATATGATATTGGCTGTGGGTTTGTCACAAATAGCTCTTATTGTTTTGAGATATGTTCCATCAATGCCTGGTTTATTGAGCGTTTTTAGCATGAAGGGGTGTTGAATTTTATTGAAGGCTTTTTCTGCATCTATTGAGATAATCATGTGCTTTTTGTCATTGGTTTATGTGATGGATTAATTATGTTTATTGATTTACATATATTGAACCAGCCTTGCATCCAGGGATGAAGCTGACTTGCTTGTGGTGAATAAATTTTTCAATGTGCTGCTGGATTCAGTTTGCTGGTATTTTATTGAGGATTTTCGCATCAATGTTCATCAGGGATATTGGCCAGAAATGTTCTTTTTTCTTGTTGCGTTTCTGCCAGGTTTTGGTATCCAGATGATACTGGCCTCATAAAATGAGTTAGGGAGGAGTCCCTCTTTTTCTATTGTTTGGAATAGTTTCAGAAGGAATGATACCAGCTCCTCTTTGTACCTCTGATAGAATTTGGCTGTGAATCCATCTGGTCCTGGGCTTTTTTTGATTGGTAGGCTATTAATTATTGTTTCAATTTCAGAACTTGTTATTGATCTATTCAGGGATTCAACTTCTTCCTTGTTTAGTCTTGGGAGGGTGTATGTGTTCAGGAATGTATCCATTTCTTCTAGATTTTCTACTTTATTTGCGTAGAGGTGTTTATGGTATTCTCTGATGGTAGTTTGTATCTCTGTGGGATCAGTGGTGATATCCCCTTTATTATTTTTTATTGTGTCTATTTGATTCTGCTCTCTTTTCTTCTTTATTTGTCTGGCTAGTGGTCTATTTTGTTAATCTTTTCAAAAACTCAGCTCCTGGATTTATTGATTTTTGAGGAGCTTTTCATGTCTCTATCTCCTTCATTTCTGGTCTGATCTTAGTTATTTCTTGTCTTCTGCTAGCTTTTGAATTAGTTTGCTCTTGCTTCTCTAGTTCTTTTAATTGTGATATTAGGGTGTCGATTTTAGATATTTCCCACTTTCTCTTGTGGGCATTTAATGCTATAAATTTCCCTCTAAACACTGCTTTAGGTTTGGGGCTAGGAGACAATAACTCAAAAACACAAATTTCTTACTCAGCTTCTATTGAAAGGGAAATAGAAGCAACTTTCATTGTTCAAAGTCTGTACCTGAAGTGAACCGATAAGAGGAATTGAGATGTCAATATTATTTAATGGGCCCAGCGGACTCCTTTGAATATCTAACTTTTAGGATGAGAGATCCACTTGTGCCATCTAGTACCGCTGTAATTACTATATTTATAAAAATAGAAATCCAGGAAGGCACTAAGAGAGTGAAGCAACGGAATTTATTTTAAAGTGACTGTTTTAAAATTGATGACTATGACATGTCTCCTTGAGCTTGAGATGTTTTACATAATCAGGTTTCAGTATTTTCAATACTGTGATTTGCATAACCAAGATTTATTTCATTATTTTATAGAAGAGTCTATTGTAATGAAACCAAAACAGCTATTAAAGGGTACAGACCTAGGCTGATGAATACATGTGATTTCATTGTAGTTTATGTGATTGCAGTATAATTTCCTGCAATAAATTTGACTTTTAAGTGGTGTGTGTATGTTCTTGTGCATATAGGTATGTGTGTGTGTGAGTCTTCCAAGAATATTGTCAGAAAATTGCTCAAATTTGGCAACAGAGCAAAATACCTGGCAAATTTATAAATGAGGATTTAGCTTGCAAAATTATCAAGACTAGAATATATAGGTACAGAGTAATATATTTTATACTAATGTGATGAATGGAAATAGATAAATGTGTTTCAGTATTATGGTTCTTATTCATTCAACTTTTAGACATCCACAAGCATCTTAAAAAGAGAAAAGCTATATATTCAAATGACTTTTCTTTCTCTAACACGTTATAACTTGATTGCTTTCTTCCTTTTTCTCATCATCTATATGATATTTCTGATATTTAGTTGATTTTTAACATATATTTAAGAATACTCATGGATTTATGAAAACACATGTAATAAAATACATTACCTGAAAATGCAAGCAATAGTGTCATTAAGGATGGGTACATCAAATTGGATTGGAAGTACACATTTTTTTAAATAGTTAGGGCAAAACCAGCAAGGTGGAGTAAGATGTGAAATTTTAGATGAGCACTACTGAAAGAAGCTAAGTTTTTATTTTCCATATTCCCAAGAGTTTCTGTTTCATTTTGTCTAGGAAATCCACTGGAGATGGTTTCAAGATATAGGATCCTTATATGTGAGGTATCCCAAATGAAGTTGGAGCATCCATATTGAAATTGCTTCATTTTGTGGTAAGAGAAAGCGATTCTTAATATGTTGACCCTTTAAGAATGGAGTGAGAATTTCATACTATATATACATATTTTATATATGTATATAAAGGAAATTTATATATAATATGCATATTATATATAAATATACAGGCATGTGTATATGTGTGTATGTATGCGTTTTCTTCTTATGAACAGATAATGAAATAAAAAATACAGAATTTTGTAACCCAGTCTACAAGTTTGAGATTCAACAAAAAGTTTTTATTATTTTGCAGTGATTATTTTCTGGCTCCTGAAGTGGAGTAGGGCACAATAGCAGACTCAAACTTGTTTTTAATTTCCCACTATGTGTATGTACATTATGTTAGTCAATAAGTTATCATAACAGCCTTAAGAGGTAGGTATTATTATTCACAGTGTAAAGATGTGGAAACAGAAGTTCAGATAAATTAAAACCTCATCCAAATTAATGAAACTAGCAAATGGCTCAAGAGTGATTTGACTGCAAAATCTACTCTATGACTGCCATGCTGCCTCCTTGGATGAATATTTAAAATATAAGCCACTATTTTGTTATAGCACTATCTATGAGGATTTGTAATTAAAGTAATGTTTATCTGAAACATTCCATTCAGCATAATGGAAATTTAAGCTCAAATATACATTCTTTTTTACATAGAAGACATTTGTTTGAGGAAATTTCACATTTCTGGTTGAAACCTTTAGAATTCCAGTATGCATTTGGGATATTAGTTTATAAATAACAGAACACAGGTTATTTTGTTCCTGGGACTCAGCAGTACCATTAGAATTAGTTGTTTTAGGTAGCCTACCTGAAAAATTTCAAACCAGTCTATCCTGGTGATCATGAACCACATATATACTCTGTCTCTGTGAGTCAGATTTGCTTGGGTTATTCAACAGTGATGCCTTGGAAGTCTGTAAAGCATTCTCTCTGTGGTAGTCATGCCTGTAGTCTTGCTTCTGAATTAGTAACAGCACCATTTCTGTGGGAGCAGATACCATGTCTGTTGCTAAAGATTACATTTTTACTTTCTATGTTATAAAGTGGGGGGAAAGGAAAGCTAACTCTCAGTTTGAGATTCAGAGGAGCAGTCTTCAATTATCTCCAGGTTTCAATGTGTGGTTTCACTTTTTTATAGGAAAAAGCCTATAAAATTAGTGAATGCCTGGAAGTTATTAGACTAGACTCTCCAACATCAATAGGGATAGACTTCTTCCAGAGCACCATGGGAAAGGAATCTGGGCAATTCTTTACTAAAACTATTTTTTATTATTTCCATTCTGAGAACACCTGCATAAATGTCTATGTCACTCCTATGCTATATTACTTTTCAATTCAAGCATCTTAAAAAAAATTTACAGAAGCTCCTAACCAAACATTTCCAAATTCCCACTTGATGTCCAGCTTTAGATTGATTTTAAAAGTATTTTTAAAATAGAATTATCTCTGTGTAGGGGCACAATTCTTTATGCTTTTTCTCTGTAATAACCCTATATTTGCTTCTGTCTTACCTACTTTGAGATAGTGATCAAGTTACTAAACATCTTTTAGCCTCAGAATTCTCATTATAATATGAGATTCATAACAGTCAGATTACTTACATTTTAAAGATTACAAAGCATATGTGTAAATCACCTACTGCTTAGAACATTGCTGGCGATCTTTCATATTAGCTATATATGTAGATCTACAAATAGGTTTAATGACATGCAAGTCCCCCAGATATTTATGAGGAACTTCTTGGAATATTCCAGAATAAGGACAAAATTGGTTCAGAAGATTGGTGTGACTCACGAGGTTGGTGGAGAGGAGGTGAAAGGAACCCTCATCTTGATCAGAAGTATCTAACCACGAAAATAAGCATTTTATTCATTTATTACCATGCCAGAAGCAATAGATGTTTACCTTAAGTTTGTTCATATCACCTGTATGACAATGTTCCTTTATCACAAGACTTTTTAACATTTGCTTCTCTAGGCCAACAGTTCTCAAGATTTAAAGTGTTTACAATCACCTGGAAAGCATATTAAATACTTTTAAATAGCATATTAAATAGAGGGTAGCAGATGCTATTTGGGGGATTCTGCTTCAGTAAGATAGGTTGAGTCCTAATAATTTACATTTTAAACATGATTATTCAGAACCAGAGCAATTCTGGTATACCCCACTAACTGCCATTTTTTTCACCTTGAAGATTAAAGTTTTACAGTCTATTTGGAAGTTTTATTGTTGGAGATAGAATTGAACAATTTTATTATGTAACTGTTAAGAGAGATAGCTAAGAATAAGACAAGATTTAATAATAGTTCTCTACACTTATTAGGCAGTAGAGTAACTGTACAGAATTTGATTCCATGTACTTATAAAAAGTTGATGGAACAACTACGTAGAAATAAAACATGCTGGTCAAGTTAATAATAGGGTTTCTGATTTTACTAATGTTTATCGAAACCTTTTAATAACCAGTTGCTTTCATATATATATTAATTTATCAAATCCTCATTCTAGTTCTGTTTAGTATTTTGTATCCTCATTTTACAGATTAATACAAATAGATTTATCGAGAATACTGGCTTGTTAAGTTATAAGTTTAGAAAACAATAGGGCCAATCTTGGTACCAAGACAGCATGCAACTGGTACAACTGTTTCCATATCCTAGGGTAATTCAATTTTCTAATCATGAAAGGTTTTGTTTTTATGGCAGCCACCAGTATAAGCATATATTGGAACAACCAGCCTATATTTATTTTGTTTAAACTGCTAAACACTTAATTCATCTTCACCTGATGAGTTAGGCTTTGAAAAGCATCAGCAGAATAGGCCTGTTTCATGTGCTTTGCAAAACTTCTCAAGAAAATATCTTCTGAAAAAAAATGTTTCAGGTATCTTCTGCACATTCTTGTTTTTTACCAGTGTGTTTATTAACTTTCACCAATTATTTATATGTCATCTTTCATTTAAATCAATTATCAGTGATTAAACCTCGCTCAGTAGCTAGTCAATAACCTCTTTTAAAAACAAAAGCGGCCGGGCAAGGTGGCTCATGCCTATGATCCCAGCACTTTGGGAGGCCGAGGTGGGCAGATCACCTGAGGTCAGGAGTTCTAGACCAGCCTGGCCAACATGGTGAAACCCTGTCTCTACTAAAAATACAAAAATTAGCCGGGCGTGGTGGCAGGTGCCTGTAATCCCAGCTACACAGGAGGCTGAGGCAGGGAAATTGCTTAAACCAGCGAGACGGAGGTTGCAGTGAGCCAATATCATGACATCATACTCCAACCTGGGGGACAAGAGCGAGACTTCGTCTAAAACAAACAAACAAACAAACAAGCATTATAGATAGATAGATAGATAGATAGATAGATAGATAGATAGATAGACAGACAGATAGAAATAGAGATATGTCCAGCTTCCTTTGTATCTAGGTGTGGCTTTGTGTCTAAGTTCTGGCCAATGTGATGTTACCTAAAACAATATATACCATTACTAGGTGATATCCTTCAAGGGTCTGAATGTCTGTTTCTCCTTCTTCCTTGACTAACTTGGAAATTAGATACGGAATGAGATGTCCTGGTGAGCCAGCTTATATCACACAGAGAAAGATAACTGTCTAGATGTGGTAGAATAACAACATAGAAAGGGTCTAGCTTACTGCCTTAATTTATAGAGCAAAACAGTCCAGGACTCCTTCTGTGCTGAATGTTATGTGAAAGATGAATAAGCTCTACTTGTTTAGCTATTGCTATTAAGCCACTATACAGGGCAGAATATATGTCCTAATGAAGTCATGCATTCTTCCGTGAATGTGTTACTCATGAATGTTTAGCACACTATGGCTCCTTTAGGAAGTTAATTTTAGCTTGACAAGATTCACTGGGCCCTTAAACAAAGAATGCCACTGTGGTTGCCTAGATATTGTACATGTACCGTAGAAGCATCTCATCTCGCACATCTTACTCTTTATACTGTTCTCCTCACCACCTTCTCCACTGATCCGTCACCAGCTCTGTTATCCTTTTTGTCCATCCATTACAGAGCAATGCATACATTTGTTCCTTTTTTCCCATTCGTTTTGCTACAGCACTTACCTTTCATGCATGTACAGTGTGAAAACTGCAAATAAAAGACAACAGGAATAATAAACCCTGAGACGAACTTCAGAGTCTTTGCCTTTCTTAACAGCATTCAACATAAACTTTAAAAACCACATCAGACTATGCAAATAAAACAATAAGTGGATGCCTTAAAGCTTCTCCCAAGATAACAACATCCAAACCTGTATAATCTACAAGATAGTCTTCATTGTCTCCAGCCCTTCGCTCAATCCCTTACCTGATCTATCCTCATTTTGCATTCAAGACACATTTTTTTCCATCTTTAGTATAGCTCTTTGGATCTTTATTTTGGAGAAGATTTTAGATCTATATTTAATTCCCATAGTAGTCAAGGAATGCCTTGATGTCTTATGGATGCAGTGTTCTCCTGCTCCATAATGGAGTCTTCAGTTATCTTTAAGTGGCAATTATTCTACAAAGAATGCTCCCTACTAAAATGACTGTTTTGACTATGATACTAGCGTTCTGGGACACAGCCTGAGATTGCATCTTTACCTTA
Organism: Colobus angolensis palliatus; assembly: GCF_000951035.1. NCBI lineage: Eukaryota > Metazoa > Chordata > Mammalia > Primates > Cercopithecidae > Colobus > Colobus angolensis. The sequence goes on along the minus strand of NW_012117988.1, from coordinate 1,716,629 downwards.
TCCCCTAATACTACAGTTTGTGCATCTTCTGACTAGCAGAATGCAAGCTTATTATATGCCTTAATATATCTCATAGCTGGCTGCTTACTACAATTGCCATATTTTATCATTCTCTCTGTCACTTCTTTAATGCATCTCCTATTCCTAAGCATACATGCTGGCACTTTCAATTCAATGTTCAACACACAGTATTTCACTTAATTCCCTTAAGCCTCTTAGATAAATATAATGATCACATTTTAGTCACCAACTCAACAAACATTTACTTAGCATTTCTTTTGTGTCACCTATTACTTTAGGCAAGGGACAGGGAGATAGCATATAGCCCCCCAGTTGCTCACTCTCTCCTAGGGAAGACAAATAAAATAAATGTAAAAATACAAAAACAAAAACATAAACCCTCTCAAAAAAGCATTTTAAATATACAGTAATAGCATAAAACTTCATTCTAAGAACAAGGAGCAAATAAGAAAATTGCTCAATTTCACTGGAAGGAGAGGAATGGCAAAGATTAGAAAATGTTTCCTGGGCATCGTACTTCAGCTGAAATTGGAAAGATAAGGAGGCAGACTGAGACAGATACAACAGATTTTCTAAAATGTCACAGCTAGTAAGTGGCAAAGAAGGGACAGGGATTCACACCCAGGTACTTCTGATGTCATGGCCCATGCAGTCAGCCATTCTGGCTTCAGAGTTATTCGGGTTTTTGGTGATTTCTATAATCGAATGCCATTTACATATTGGTACACTCACCTGGCACCCCTATCACTTACTCTCCTCACTTCTGAGCACTTGCTTCTCGGTTACATATCATCTCTACCACCAAGTTATAGTTTTATATAGCTTTATAACTTGGTGGTGGAGATGATATACAAATTGAGTTTTCAAGGAAACAACTTGCAAATTTTCAGGTTTTCTGTACAATCTTTCCTAAAAGAGTCCAAATGATATTCCAATTATGGTCTGCCGATTCTGCTTTTCTACTTTTCCTTTCACAATAGCTCCTCTTTCACTCTACAGTACAAAGACATGGTTCTCATTCTTGTCCTTACTTCCCAGGGTATGCTGTCCTGGGGGATAAAAACCTTGGTGAGGCTTAAAAAGGGAAGAGTCAGGAATAAAATGAAGCTTCTATAGGGACAGTCCCAAGAGAGCAAAACAAGGGAGCTTAAGGAAGAAATAAAGGGGGTGTACCTTATTTCTTTCAGGTGTTAAACTTATAACAATGCTACTGTCTTTTCCTTCCTGTTGTTCATCACTTGATCGAGCTTTTCTCCATCCATCCTCATCTTCTTTTGGATTTCCTCTAATAAGATGACAGATTAAAATATCTGTATACCAAAGATTTTAAGGAACATATACCTAAAACATAAATAAAATATATAGTAACCCCAAAATTATATTCTTTAAAATTATACACACCAAAATTTGTTTTTGATGTCAACTTTAAAAAGGTAGAGGAGTGTAAAAATAGTCATTCAATGCATATAATAGCTTTGAAAACATATTCATTAAATACATGAATAAGTGAGTGGAGGACTTATTCTAATGTAAAAGGCAAAATCTCAAGATTTATAGATCTCTCTTGAGAAGTGAGAACAGTTGCACTATAATATGTATACATTTTTGCCTAGGTGCAAAAGGGGCTTATCACACAATATTATATAATTTAATTGCACAGTATCATTAGCATGTAAATGCCAAGGAGACACTCGTGATACTATCATTGTATGCTGCCCCAAGCAATATCAGAAGATCACTGAGAAAGGAATAGGGTATAGTTTGTTTCTTCTCAACTTTGAGGAATGACAGTAAAATTGTTATTGCAGCATAATTAAATATGCATATCTAGATACTAATAAATGCTTTGCCGTCCTAGAATTCAAGAGAAGTGTCAGGCCTCTCAGCCTTCTCTGGCACTGGTCATAGTCTCTAAGTTTTTCTGTAGCTTTCTGTAGCTAATAAATGACTATAGAACATTCAAGAGAATTTTATTGTTTACTGCGCTTGCTGAAAACTCCAGTATTGAGTCTGATTATTTTATTTCAGCTGGATTCCTTCCTTCCTTCATTTCTCTCTTCCTCCTTTCCTTCCTTCTTCCTTTTCTCTTTTTCCTTCTTTTTTTTTGTGGAGAGAAAGAGTGTGGTTGGAGCAAAGATATAAATATGAGTGTTCCTTTTAAGATGTATTAGTCAATTTTCTCTTTTCAGAGACATTTAAAGCAGAAAATGCATAAATAAAATTAATTGCATAACTCACTAGACATATGTCAAAATCTTGATGTGTTCAGGCGTTGTAATTGGCGTTGTATATTCAAAGTAAGTTTTGCAAACAGCAGGAGCACAGGCTGCATGAGAGCTGCCTATTAAATAGGGGCAATCTGCAGTAATAAAAGTCCTGTCAGCAATCCTTCGTAGTTATGGGAGTCACTAGTTGGAGTTTCACAAAGCTACCTTCTCCATTTCTATTTCTTACATATATGTATATACAAAGTTTTAGTGATTGTTATAACTGATTTTATTAGCCACTGTAGGCTTATTGATATGAACCAAAGTAAAACAAATGTGTTTGTTAATCTAATACTAGATTCTGTAACAAATAAACCTCAAGGTGTATAATAGCTCAAGCACAATAGAATTACAGTTCTTTGTCATTTAAAGTAAAAAAACAAAAAAACATATGGGGTACATGGACAACTCGTATTTAAGTAAAGATTCAAAGAGCAGTGCTCCTTCTATCTGAGGGCTTGCTATTTTCAAAATGTGTCTTCCAAGATCACCCTGATTCGTTTTATAAGCTGGTAGAAGTGAAAAAGATATAAGGAGAACAAATAGGCATTTTTGAAGGCCAGGCTGAGGAGTGGGGTACCATAATTTTACTCATTTTCCATTGAGTAGAACTCACCTGGCAGAGCAACAGAGACAGGGAATCATAGCCTACATGCATGTCTAAGAGGAAAAGATATAAGCTTGGTGAACAGCTAACCTGTCACTGCCCAGCAACATGTAAGGTTTGGGAAATGCAATAATTAATAATTGTGTTCAGGAGAAGAGGATGACTAAAGTTGGAGGCTGATGCAAGGCAATGTAGAAATTATAAAATGTAATGAGTGCTTCATTAATTATTTTTATAATTATATTGATCTTTTCATGCAGAATGAAAATGCTAATTAGTTTTGTAAGTATTAACAAATTAAACATAGCCACAGACAATGCTGGACCCCAGTAATGAAGAGAACTTAATTCTCTAAAGATTTATTCTACTTTTTAATCTAGAGTGGGTAATAGAGGACTACAGGTCTTAATAAAGGTAAATACCACCTTTTGGTTCAGAGGGAATTCAGACAGGTGGGATAGAAATGCACTGCAGTCATTCCTTCGTTCATCCCATGTATATTTATTAAGTACCTTCCATATTACAGATACTGTGCTTACCTTGGAGATAGGTAAATTAGTCAGATAGCACCTCTGCTCTCAAGACCTTGCATCTAAGTGTAAGAAGCAAACCTTTAAACCAATAAGTAATTATAGTATTATAGTTCTGTGAGTGTATGAAAGGAATGATCACATCTTCCAGAGATATTGGGAAATATCCTATACAGGAGATGCCATTTAATCTGGGTCTGGAAGAATAAGTATTTTTAGGCAGCAGAAAAAGTTTTAGTTTTAAATCCATGGTCAAGTATATGAAAAAGTGTGGCAGCTGAAGGGTATGAAAGAAAGTGGCACAAACAGACATAAGAAGTTATTTTGCATGTCTGGAAAATAAAGGCTTTATAACAGGAGGTAGAGTTCTGCGGAAGCCAGTTATTGGGCAATGATTCCAACCTCAGGTGTAGGTGGAATGGTAGGTTTTTGAGGGAGGTCCTAGCAGAGGAGGAGTGGCTTTCTTCTTTGTCACTTTTTCACTGTTCTCAGCACTCTTAGAGTCTTAAGTAGCCTTCTAACTGCAGAACGTAAGGCACTCCTCCTCATTCACCTCCACGATCATTCTTGCACTATATGTGTTCTCAGGGAGCTATATAAAAGGGATAGAGCTACACAGATAGAAGTTGCAGAAATAAGATAAGTACAGAAAAGTAGTAAAAGAAAGTAAAGTTCATTAAATTGGAATATAAGTTGCCCTTCCATAAATATGACAGAGCATGTTATCCTGCTGTTGAACAGTTTCTACTTGTTAGTTCAATTTCTGGGTGTGAGCTCTCATTTCTTAACGTTACATATTCCTGGAAAACGCAGTGGACAAAATCATAGATATGAGACATAGTATAATATTTGTTACAGTGTGATCATATATCACTTAAAGACAGGGATACATTCTGAGAAACCCATTGTTAGATGATTTCATCATTGTGCAAACATCATAGAGTAGATTTACACAAACCTACATGGCATAGTCTACACCTATATGGTATAGCCTATTGCTCTGAGGCTACCAACCTGTATAGCATGTTACTGTACCAAATGCTGTATGCAGTTGTAATGTAATGGTAAGTATTTGTGTATCTAAACATAGAAAAGATAATGCATTGTGCCAAGTTGATGGTTATGATGTCACTAGGCGATAGGAAATGTTTAGCTCCATTATAATCTTATGGGACCACCATTGTATTGTGGTCCATCATTGATGGAAATGTCCTTATGGGGTACATGACTCTATGTAGTATATACTGTAATACCCATAAGTAAAATGTAAAAGGAGAGAGATAAATTGAAGAAAGAAGTGTTAAGCAAAAAGGAAATAGAATTTAAAATATTTGGAAAATTCTAAGCCAATGCATATTGTTTAAAAATGAGAAACATGTTCTGTAGAGAACACCAAGAATGTGGCTGGACAGTCACTCCATAAAGAGGTCACCCATGAATTTAGTTAGCCATCTTAGCAGAGGTCAGGAATAAGAAATAGATGACTCCAGCAGAGATCCTGCCACTGGACTAAAAGGAACAAAGATGGGACAAAATGAAGAAAGGCTTTCAGACTTCTGAAATTCTATAGAATGGAACAAAAGAGATGTCTGGCTCTCTGGCTGCAAAATATGCCTTATCCTTTAACACAGGAACAGAAAACCAAATCCCAACTGTTCTCACTTGTAAATGGGAGCTAAAAGATGACAAAACATAAATATGTAGAGGAGAACAACACACACTGGAATCTTTTGGGGGGAGGGTGGCAGGAGGGAGAGGATCAGGAAAAATAACCAGTGGGTCCTAGGATTAATACCTGGGTGATGCAAAAATCTGTACAACAAACCCCCGTGTTACCTATGTAACACACCTGCCCTGGTACCCCTAAACTTAAAATAAAAGTGAAAAAAAAAAAAGGAAAATGATCCAAAAAGCAATTCAGAGACTAGCAGGTCTCCTGCTGACACCACAGGCCCAGAGCCTACAGACGCAGGGGTGCAAGGCTATCTCCTTCCTGATTTCAGGGGTAGGACCACCTCTTTGGTTTCAGAGGATGAGGCTGCCATTGCTCATTTCCTCAGGGGCAAAACTACCACCGATGGCTGAGTGGGTGGGACTCCTCACCAATGGGCCTAGAAAGTGAGGCTGCCACCCTATCGGGACTGGAAAGCAGAGCATCAAGCCAAAGAGAATTATTCTCACGAAACTTAAGATCTAATGGAATTTGCCTTTCTATGTATTGGACTTGCTTGAGATCTGTCATCCCTTTCTTTATTCCACTTTCTCCCTTTTGGAACAAAAATGTCTTTCCTACTGTTTTATTCTGGAAGCACATACCTTTTGGGTTTTGCAGGTTCATAGGAGAATTATTCACAAACAAATTTTGAATGCTGCCTCTCATGTCTTACTATACATGATATAGATGATATTTAGATACACTCGCATCTTGGAGTTGATACTGGGATGGGTTAAGGCTTTTGAGACTATTGAGATGCGCTAAATGCATTTTGCATGCCAGAGAACATGAATTTTGGGGGACCAGAGGGTAGTTTATGGTCCCCAAAGCCGTATGTTGAAGGTCTAGCACCCCTGTGTGACTTTATTTAGAGACAGTGTCTTTAAGAAGGTAATTAAGATTAAATGAGATCAATAGAGCCAATACTGTTAATCCAATACTGCTGGTATCCTACAAGAAGAGACCCCAGAAGTGCATGCACACAGATAAAAAAGCATGTGAGGATACAGCGAGAAGGCAGTCATCTGCAAGCCAGGAGAGGCCTTACCAGAAACCAATCCTGCTGTTCCCTTCATGTTGGACTTATAGCCTCCAGGACTATAAGAAAATAAATTTTTGCTTAAGCCATCCAGTCTGTGATATATTGTTATACCAGCTCAAGCTGACTAATACAATGTGTTCAAATGTCACTGACCATTTATAATAATAATAATGGCAATAATGTTTGCCATATATCAGATAATATTTTAAGCCCCATATGTACATTATTTCCTTAATACCCTTGATAAACTTTTAACGCTAATTATTAACACAATTTTACAAATTAAGAAAATCAGATCAACCAGGATGATTACCGGTTTTCCAAACAGTGGAGAACTCAATGTCATTCTAATGTAGTTGGGTTGCACCTTATTCTCCACAAAGAGCTTAACTTCTCTGGGCTTCAATTTCATTGTCCATTAAGTGATGACGATGTGTTTGCTGCCCTCTTTAGATGGTTATTTGCGTGGTTTAAATAAGATGATTTAAGGGAAACCATTGTATCCATTTGAGTCAGGAATATCTTTGTCATCACCACTACCATTTTTTGGTGACCTTCTGTTCCTGCTGACATCATTGACTTTTCACAGGTCTGTGATTGCAAGACACCACAACACCCTTTTCAAAGTATTTTTCTTTCAACTTTTTATGTATAGGCTTTTGTTCTGACTATTAATTTAGAGAAAAGATATGATCATAAGATTTCCTTGAATAACATTCTTTTCAGATGGTGAAAAATTAGTCTCCTAATGACTTCATTGAGTTTGCACATAGAAGTTAATGATAGATAATGGTTGTGAAAATTTGTTTGTGAATAATTAAGGGTAATGACCCACAAAATAAATTTCCCTTACTATCTTAATATTGTATTAATCTTACTACTGTTGAGTTCCTTGCTTTTCCCCCCTTTGCTATCTTTGTAGAATAAAATACCCATTTTCTCTAATATGACTCTATTTTAATACCTTTTAATTAGCTACGAGAGCATCACTCTTTCTTTTGTTTCTCTAACAAAGCAAAATCTAGCTGTCCCTTCTATATTATATGAAAATAGCTTTTTTGTATGTGTATTTCAGATTGAGCTTTATTTTAGCAGTATATTTTCTAACTAGGTCAAATATTTTATTTTTATCAAAATGAATTATAAGATAATCAGATTAGCTAACAGTGAGAAATGCCACTTAAAGAATTTGACTATATTGCAGGTTTTTTTTTTAAAGAACATTATATTTAATTCCCTTATGACTCTAGAACATATATATTTATTAAACAATGTAGATACAGTTGCTTATTTCTAAAGCAATATGAATATAGTCCCTACCAAGCATATTTTGACTCCCAATCACTATGTATATGAAAATGTTTAGAATTTAAATATTCTGATTTTATGCAATTATAAAAAATGGATTTCTAGTTTTTGTATGCATCAACATTCATTACATTGCCTTAACTTTTATGTTGCTGCTTCTCTACTCTCCCAATCTCTTTGACTGTATCTTAACTATAGGACAGTCACAAAATGGAATAAGAAAAAGAAATAGGTCATAAATGTGATATTGCACCAAGAGCCCTTTTTAGCATTGGATGGTTTGAGACTTCCATATTTGAGATCACTAGTCAGAATTTTAAAGAAAATGTGGCATGCTGTTATTCCAGTTTAATGTACTGTCCTAATGACTGTTAAGACTCTTAGGACATCTAAAAATATATTATATATACACTGTTAGTCTCTTTCTTATTGTTAATTACAGAAAATGTCTCCCAGAAAATTGTAGGTTACAAATATATATATCCTGTTTTTTGTATTTTTTGGTGATTAATCTTGAAAACAATTAAAAAAAAAAACTAAAGACCAGTATTAATGAATATAATTTTCTTGGATTTTGACATGGTTTCTTTTAAAGAAATTGATTATAAAGCCATAGTATAATTCTTTAGCAAAATCAAACAAGCATCGAACCTCAGGATATCAGAAAACAGAGAGCATTGCAATTTAAATGGACAGCGTTGTTATAATGATGGATTTATTCAGCAGACAATGACTGTATTACCAAAGCAATCTGAATTAATCTGAAATTGAATCACCCTTTGTACAAAATTCAGGAAACTGAAGCAATTTTAGAATAAGACATACAAATATCATGCTATAAACTTAAAACTGAATTCAAAATAAATGGAGCTCTTTATTATCTTACTTTCATTGTTTTATTGTTTTAACTTTTTTATCCCTTTTTTCCTGCAAAGAGCAAAGATATTGGCCATTTCTTAAATGTGTGAAACTGTACATTGATATACCAAATAGAAATATCTGGAATAAAAGATACCTGAATTTTTTAGGGATTGAAAGTATTTCCTTTTCTGTAATCAAGGAAGTTTCATTTTTATCATACTCAGCATGAAATTGTTTACAGCTTGTGACAGAATGGAAAAGACACAAGCCCTTGACATAAAAGTTATTAATGTACTTGTCAATCATAGTCAATTAAAGGAGATTCAGAAAAGTTGGCATTATCTGATGGACTCTCCTAGCTCACATTAGTCATTTTCAGGCTCTTTCTAAGAGACTCATTAGCTCATCTATTTGCAAATGACTGCCACTATCTGGGCAGATTGCCTTTAAGTTCTATGTTGCTGAAGGATAGTGTTCTCTTGAAAGATTGCCATGTTGATCAGCATAAAGCTGTGTAACAGGAGTTTAAAGTCATGTGTGGGCAAATTAGATTCAACAAGAAATAAAATAAATTTCAATACTCAAGTTCAACTATGTATTAAGAAGAGTTGGCATTTTCAGAGAGCTGAATCCATTTCCCCCTGAGTCTTTACACTGGCCAGGAAGAAGTGCTACACTCCTTCCAGTCCTCACCCCTATACCTTATGTCCCTCCACAGAGGATTCCCACATCCTTATGTCATCATAAATATCAGAGAAGCTCTAAAAAAGAAAATATGTTTATTTTAGGAATAGATCATTGCAATGGGAATACACTTCCCATAATAAATTGTATGCATATTTTAAGAGGTAAAGAAAGCCAAAAGTTTTTACAAGAAAAAATGATTACACAATTGTTTTGAAGTAATTATCCTTAGTTACAAAGATCAATAACAAGGGTGATACCAGTCTAAAGTTGGACAGGCAATTGTTGGGTAGATGTCCTTGTAGAAGTATTTTTTGTGTAAGGTCACAATGGTCTTTGGACAAGTTTGTGGGTTTTTCTGCATCCTTTTTGTTATCAAGCATACAAGCTTAAGAACTCTCTTTTCATGGCCTTCCCTGGCTCTGTTTGTCCGGATTTTGATTCTGACAACTTTCACACTTATAAAATCTTGGGTGCCTGATGGTGGACCTACCCTATACTCCCGTCAGATTTCTGTCTCATGTAATATATTCTGTATTGTCTTCTCCTGCTACCATTGTATCAAAATCTGAAAGCTCAGGGGAAAAAAAATGTTAACATCAAGAAATATGTTTGGAAAATGGCTATGGTTGGGTTAGTAAAGAGTTGTTATACAATTGGCAGACAAGGAAGCTAGAAACTCAGGGTTAAAGGGAATATTTTCAAAGAGTTTGCAAAAGAGTTTTGGTTTAAACTAAGGCTTTTGGGGAACCCAATGAAGCAGGGTGGTGATATGTTGAGAATTATGGTTTAGGGAGATCCCTCAGGCAATAGTATGGAAAACAGAGTGAAAAGAGATAAGTGGGTTGGGCACGGTGGCTCATGACTGTAATTACAGCACTTTGGGAGGCTGAGGTGGGCAGATCACATAAGGCCAGGAGTTCGAGACCAGCCTGGACAACAGGGCAAAACCCTGTCAATACTAAAAATACAAAAATTAGCCAGGCATGGTGGTGTATGTCTATAATCCCAGCTACTTGGGAGGCTGAGACACAAGAAACACACGAACCCTGGAGGTGGAGGTTGCAGTGAGTGCAAATCACACCATTGCATTCCAGCCTGGGTGACAGAGTGAGACTCCATCTGAATAATAATAATAATATAATAAAAAGAAGTAACTAAAGGCAAACTGGCAGAAGAATATTGTGATTATATATAAACATAGTAATTAGGATCTAAATTAAAGCAGTAGCAGAAAAAATTGAGAGTAATAAATTTGAGAAATATCTGGGTGGTAAATTGATACAACTTTGCAATTAGATGTTGGGTAGGAGGAAAGGGAAGGAGATTAGAATGAGCCCAGGTTCTTGAATTAGACAATGATAATGTAGAAGGAAGCACAGGCTTAGTTAGAGAAAAATTACCTTTGAGGGACTTGTTAGACAACCGAGAGAAAACCGTTTTAGAACTCACGAAGTTCTTAATAGAGGTAAAGATTTAAAAGTGCCTATGTCATTGGACTTCTCTGAGTATATATAAGATGTTGTCCTAAACACGCTTAGCACAGTGTCTTAAGTTGAGTAAGTTCTCAATAAATAGTAGCTGTGGTTCCTGACAATGGACTGGAAGATGTGGATAGTTGTATTACTCTAGAATGGAAATTTGACTGCAGTCCTGGATCAGATGGACAAGGGATAGAGCAAGAATTCCAGTTATGATAAAGGAAGGTTAAAATAATAAGCCAGGAAACTCTGCTACATCAAAAATTAAAGGAAAAAAGACTGCTAGACTGTAGGAGAAAAGAGTGAATGTTTTCAGATATATCTGGAATGTGATGCAGTCTTGCTTCATGAAAATTAGTCATACTGCCATGTTCCCCCCCGCCCCTGCCACTGCCTTTTTTTTTTTTTTTTTT
>NW_012117988.1:1696354-1705651 GCF_000951035.1 Colobus angolensis palliatus | reverse complement strand
TTTTCAGAGTCTTGCTCTGTCACCCAGGCTGGAGTGCAGTGGCACTATCTTGACTCACTGCAACCTCCGCCTCCTGGGTTCAAGCGATTCTTCTGCCTCAGCCTCCTTAGTTGCTGGGACTACAGGTGCATGCCACCACACCCAGCTAATTTTTGTATTTTTAGTAGAAATGGGGTTTCAGCATATTGGCCAGGCTGATCTCGATCTCCTGACGTCATGATCCACCCTCCTCGGCCTCCCAAAGTGCTGGAATTAAAGGCATGAGCCACCGTACCCAGTCTCGCCACTGTCTTTTAAAGCAACTGTTTGATTTTATATTTGCCTTATTTGTGAGTATTGCCTCAACATAAATACATTTTGCATTTGAAGTCATTGAAAACTACTGTATTTGCTCAACAGTTATATTCCAATCCTGTTTCCCCAGCCTAACCTCTTGGAGTCAAAAAGTTATAAAGCAATTTTATGCTGTACTATGCCTCTCTGAAAAGAGATTTTTCTTTACTTTACCACATGAAATATGTGGTAATTGACAAAACATGATGTAGTTAAGGACAAACATGTAAATTACAGCCCCAGATTATAGCAGTACACCTTTATTAGAAAGTAGTCAGGCTATCTGATCTCTTCCTGCAATGCAAAACTGTCTGAAGGCATTGAGTAACTCAGTACCAGGCAAAATGGATTGTACCTGCCCAGATGGAGGCAGAAATACTCATGGTGGTATTGTAAAACAAGCTCCTAAGCAGCAAAGAGACAGTGAGCTGTCTGTAGGGAAATGAAAAAGAACTGCAAATTAAGCATGCTATGGTTATTCACTCTTTTATATTAGTGTCTCCAACTCCGATAAATGCTGTTTAGGGTTTTCATGTGCTCAAAACTGTCATTTAATCTGAAATGATGTTGTTGCATATTTGAGAGTCATTTTGAAAACTTATTGAAAAGGATCTGACATCCATACCATGGAGTATATGGCTAGGGACATTGTGGCAGTTTATTTGCCACTGCAAGTTTAATCTAAATCAGCAAATATCTAATTTCTCCTGAAAAATGAAATTCTAGGAGGTTTTTTCCTCTGCAGTATTATTAAATAATCTGGATTCTGCCAGAAGAAGGAATGGCTCATGTGGAAAATTTTTAATTGCCTGCATTCCTGTGATAGGAGTGTTCTGAATTTAAATAACATATAATGAAAAGCAGTCGAGTAATATTGCCAAGAAATATCTTCTCACAGGTGATTGACTAATCCCCAGAGGATTCTGTGTACCATACATTAGCCTGGTAAAAGGGAACTGGGCTAGTGGTCAGTTTTAAATCTGGACTGTGAAACCTAATCCTAAATTTGCCATTGGTTGACCACAGAAAGTTAAATCCTTCCCTCCATTTTAATTTTCTCTCCCTTCCTTCTTATATCCTTCTCATCTTCCCTATCTTGATAATTTCTAAGGAGTCTACTATGTAATAGCATCATGTTAGATACAGGGATAAAAGATACTTCTGCCTCGAAAGGAGCTTAGGGGAAGAATTGGTAGGATCAAGTCATATAATTCAGGTCTCTTGAAGTTCTGATATCCTATCCTTTCCTCCTGTTTAAATTCTTATCACATAGTCAATGTCATTCTTTGATTGCTTGGAAATAATGAATCTTAAACTCAAGGTCATAGCTGACTTCAAGAGTCATTAATATAGTCAATAAATATTTTGAGCCCTATGGTATACTAAGCATTGTGCTAGAAGAAACATTATAAGAAACAGGTACCATGTGAAATGGGAGCACAGAGTAGGACTACACAGCTTTCTCTTAGGAATTCAAGCCAGGGTTTCAAGAGAGTGGAGGTATAAGCTAAACCCTGAAGGATAAGAAAGAGTATGGCAGGCAGAGGAAGCAGTACTCCTTGTACATAAGAAGTAAGGGAAGGGCACTCAAGGCAAAGAATAGTCAGGAATGCAAATTGTGTTTGTGGAATTGCCAGTCACTGGGCATCCCTGCAGCACAAAGTGTGAAGAGGGGTAGAGCAGGGAATGACCTCGAAGTTGATGCAAAGACGTGATGAATGGCCCTTCAAAGGATTTGGGGCTTTATCCTGAGGACACTGGAGCAGGTCTGGCATGATCAGATTTGAATTTAGAATAATAAATTAAAAACAAACAATCTTCTCAGAAAGGTGTTAGGAAATGAGGTGAAGATCAGACATCTATACATTAATTTTTTCCAAGCAAGATGACTTTCTGTTTTAGATATGAATCATAGTCTCAATCTCAGGCATGTTAATATTTATTTTGTGTAGTTTATTTAATTTGTATTTTGAATTTATATTTCCACAAGTTATAAAAATATGAAAGTAGACCATTGGTGCAGTTTGCACTCTCACTCAGCTTTGCAGGGTTGTGACATAATACTTAGGATTTATGTGTGCCATGGTGTCACGGGGGAAAGAAATGTGGAGAGTTGTCCATGCAGATATTGAAAGATTTGTGGTTTCCTTTGTATAGCTCCTCAGAATCAGTAATAAAACTTACAGACTGGGACTATTTATTGAGGCCCTCCATATGTGTCCAGGCCTCACCGTTCCTTGTCCATTTTCTGGGTAACTGCCATCTCCTGAGAACTCTAGCTGCCTTCTCTGAGGCTATAGAACCCTCCTCCCGACCCTCTCTCCTCAGCCCAGTTGAAACTTCAGCGTGAGGCTAACATTTTCTTCCTTATTGTTTCTTCCAGTATGCTTTTTCTAATACTCTTTTATCCCTCCTATGCATTAGCAAACACTTTTAATTATCCTAAGCATTTAAGCTTTTGAACAACAAAAGCCAAAAAGAACTGAACTCTACTTGGGCTGAGTCTCTAAGTAAACTCACTCTCTACTGTGTCATGTATCTCCCCTTAGGGAATAAGGTGTGGAGCAGGCAACCCACTTGAAGTGGGCTAAACATCATGTGAGAGAAACACAGAGGTAGAAATACACAAACTAAAGCAAGTAAATATCTCAAAATACCGTCTAGCTTCACCTGCTTTGTATACTATTTCCCCTCTGCTTCTGTTGAATTTTAGATTGCTTTTGTTGAATTCCGTAGTTTACAGTCTCCACTTTCAGTTATTTCATGAACATTTTCTTTTGTGCAGCCCACCGCACTGACCTATTCACATGCTGTTTCTGTTTTCCAGTCTTTTCTGGGTTCTACCACAAGCTGCCTCATGAAACCCCTGGGCAGGAGTGCAGAAGCTCACTTGAGCACACCTACCAGCCGATTGTACTGCCTAGAACTCACTGCCCCCTAAGGCTATTCTTAGGTTCCTCATCAAGTGAGGGAATTGCACTATTTCATGTCAGAAGTGCACTAGTTGAAAAGAAAACAACAACAACAACAACAACAAAAGAATTAGGAATCTAGGACCCTTTTAAATTATTCCCCTGCTACCATTAGAAATCTTTTTTTCCTACCCACTGTGTTTTTCATGTCCTGGTCAGAGCAAAACTCTAGAGAATGAAAATCTCCACCTTCATATTTTCATTTAGCAGAGAAGTGTTCTCAGTGTCTGAGTGGAACCTCAGTGCCTGTGTGTGGGAACCTCTAAAACTGTGTGACCAATCTCCAAAAAATTTCCAATATATTTATTTAAAAAAATAAACGTATAAGTGGACCTTCACAGTTCAAACTCATGTTGTTCAAGGGTCAACTATCATAACGACTGAATAAGAGTTAGGATAGGTATATTCTTCTTTTAGACGAAAAATAAAATAATACTGATACCAATTTAAAGTTCACAAACATAGCTATGATTTATTCAGTGAGAATATTACCTTTACATGTGCATATAAAAGTCTATGTAGCTATGTGCACACATGGAAATATAATAATTAGTTATATAAGAGGGTTTTGATATAAAAAGGCTTCAATAAAGTTTTCTAAGGCAACAATATACTTTTTTAAGTTTAACAGAAATTAATTCAAATTATAATTCTGTGGCTTGTGAAATAAGAAATCTTGGATAAATGACTAAATCTTTGTGAATCTCAACTTATTCAAAACTAGAGAATACCTGCTCTGTTTTGCAAAGACTAAATAAGACAATGACTACTTTCTGGCACATTGTAGTGTTTAACAAAGAGTTGTTAATTTATTTATTGAAATGACCGCAGAGCATGTTGGTTAAGAGCACAGATAATTTAACTGGGCTGCTTGTCTCTGAATCACAACTCTGTTACTTATGAGCTATGTGGCCTTAGGCAGATGACTTAACTTCAATGAATGTCAGTTTCTTCATCTGTAAAATGTGGATGATAAAGAGCACTGGCCTCACAGAGTTGTGAAAAAGAAATGAATTAACATATATAAATGCCTACAGCAGTTTTTAGCACTAAGCAAGCATTAAGCAGGTGTTAGCTCTTATGAATATTCAATAGATGAGATAAGGGTAAAAGGAAGTAAAATTTATCCAGTGTATTACACGTGAACTATTGTCTTCAACTTATTTACATTATCTCATATAATCCTTACAGCATTCCTGAGGGGTAAGAATTTATTTAACTATTTTTCAGTTTAGGAAATAAATTTAGAGAACCAAAATCTCTCCAGTATACTAAAGCATCCATCTCAATTATTTAAATCCTTCTCTTTTCCCTTTTCTCTTGTTAGATTAGCTCTTCATCTAAGGAGTAGATATTATATGGGTTTATTGATTTACCTTATCCTGTTTTCTCAGTCTATTCCATATAAAGTTCTAGCGCTCATTGGGAGAGTCTTTGGTCTGATGCTCTTGTCTGATCTGTATTCACAATGCCCCTAACACTTAAAAGTCCATAGAGAAAGCATAGAATGAAAGGGTAATTCATCAGTGGTAATTCAGATCTATCTTAAGTGCCCCCACCTGCTCATAGTGCTACATTCAATCATTTTTAAAATGTGTCCCTTTATGGTTTGGGGCACTATGTACCAGACACAGTACTTTTTATACCTGATGATATAAGCCAAAAGGATATGTTCTCTTTTTCAGGAAATGTACAATCCACTTTGAAAGACAAATGCAAAGGAAACTAAACAACAATAAAATATAAATCAGTAATTTCGGATATATGCCGTAAGAATAAAAAACAGCAGGTGCTAGAGAAAGAATATCTATGTGACAGAGGACAGAACAATTTTGACAGACAGTAAGTAAAGACTTCTCAGTGGAGGTGACATTTCAGTGGAAGCCTGAGGGATGAGAAGAAGGTGGCCATGAAAAGGTGGGCAGGGAGTATAAGTCAAAAAGTGTGTCTGTGTTGCCTAGACAATTAGAATAACTGAGAATACAGTTCACTTCCATTCTACTTCAGCTGAAGCTGAAGAGGTGAACTAAATTACTCTTAAAAGTTTGTTAAATAGACCATGAAGTAGAACACCACATATATAGTTAAGCACACTAACTTTCGTACACATTAAAAATAGACATTAACCATATTAAAAAAGCAAGCCTATATCCAGGTGTCCCAGCATTCAAACCAGCAGGTCTTTTAGACAAATGACAAATCTGTATATCCCTGTGGCAGGGGTGAGAAATTCTAAACTTTTCTATTTTGCAAACTAGGCTTCCTCATTTCTGCTTTTAGATTATATCTTTGTCATGTCAGCATGTGTAGGGGTTAATTGAGGTGGTGGAGTAGCCTCTTAATGTAGGCATTGTTCTAAAGCCCATATTTAAGGCAATGGCTGTTAAAAGCAGTGTGGTAAAACTTCACTGTTGTTTTTCTGATCTATGAAGCAAATGGTTTTTCTTTTCTCTTCTCTTCTCTTCTCTTTTCTTTTCTTTTCTTTTCTTTTCTTTTCTTTTCTTTTCTTTTCTTTTCTTTTCTTTTCTTTTCTTTTCTTTTCTTTTCAGATAGAGTCTTGCTCTATCCCCCAATCTGTATTGCAGTGGCACGATCTTGGTTCACTGCAACCTCTGCCTCCTGGGTTCTAGCGATTCGCTTGCCTCAGTCTCCCAAGTAGCTGGGACTATAGGCATGCACCACTGTCACCAGATAATTTTTGTATTTTTAGTAGAGATGGGGTTTCACCATGTTGGCCAGGCTGTTCTCAAACTCCTGACTTCCTGATCCACCCACCTCGACCTCCCCAAGTGCTAGGATTATAGGCATGAGCCACCACACCTGGCCTAACCAAATGTTTTCTTTAAAGGATACCCAGATGAAAGGTTGGACAATGCAGAGAATTTCCTCATTTCACTGCCTTTTTAGGGTCCCCGTTCCCATTCACGGGTGAGACTACTTCAAACAGCTATTAGCTCTGGACCCAAGGTTTCTATGTGGCATAAACTTACTGCTTGTTAGTGAAGGAGTTTTGTGTTTTCAGTTGTCCTTAAAGAGATAAGTTACAAGAGCTTCTGTGAATGAAAGCAATTTATTTGTCTTCTATAGCTGACTTGAGAACAGCTGTCCTTACAAAGTTCAAAGGTTACCAAAACCACCATCAGTTTTGATAATTCACTAGAAGAACCCACAAAAACCATGGAAAGCTGTAATGCAGTATATAGTTAATAGTTTATCACAGCAAAAAATACAGATTAAAATTATCCAAGGCAAGAGATACAAAGGTCAGAGTCCAGGAGAGTTCTAAATGTGAAGCTTCCAGTTACCCTTTCCCAGGGAAGTCATGAAGAATGCTTGTTTTTCGGCAATGATGTATCACAATATCCATGGGATATTGCTCACCAAGGAAACCACCCAAGCCCCAGTGCCGAGTTTTTACTGGCACTTGGTCATAAAGACATATTTGACTGACTGTGTGGCTGACCTTTAGTCTCTAGCCCCGCTGGCAGAGAGCTGATACCTGGCCCAAAACTGCCACGGATAGTCACATAGTTACATCACTGGGTCTGGTCCAAGGTCCCCAGGTAAACAAAGATATTCTTAGCAGAAAGGACATTCCAGAGACTTAGAGATTACCTCTCAGGAGCCAAGAATAAAGACAAGACTTTTCTTTAGGGAAGTGTTATTCTATTTTAAGAAGTGTTTAAATTTTATTTTTTAATTGATAACAATTGTATATACTTATGGAGCACAATGTGATGTTTTGATATATGTTTACAATGTGGGATGATAAAATCAGGCTAATTAACAAATTCATTGCTTCACATACTTACCTTTTTTGTGGTGAAAATATTTAAAGTCTACTCTTAGAAATGTTGAAATATACCAGCCACACATAGTCCGAGAGTAAAGGGAGGAAGAAAGACATACCAGGCAAATGGAAACCAAAGGAGAGAAGGGTGGCTATCTTTATACCAGATGAAATGGCTTTCAGTCAAGAACTATAAAAAGAGACAAAGAAGGTCATTATGTAACTATAAAGAGGTCACTTCATCGAGAGGATATAACAATTTTAAATATATAGGTACCTGACATTGGACATATAAATGATTAATTCTTTATTACACAGTGTTGCTCTAATATAAAACATTTATACACAGCAAAGCTATAAAAAGCTTTTTAAATATAAGCTTGATCAAAGGAAGAGTAGTATAATATGTGTTGATTGTCATTTCCCTTCCAAACATCTCTAGTTGGGACGACTCTAAGGAACTGATGGAATTACCTGTTGGACTGCACTGTAAACTAGGTTTTGTTTGTTTGTCTGTTTTCTGATAGGAAGAATAAGGCTGGGCATGGTGACTCGTGCTTGTAATCCCAGCACTTTGGGAGACCGAGGCAGGCGGATTGCCTGAGTCCAGGAGTTTGAGACCAGCCTGGGCAACATGATGAAACCCCATCTCTGCAAGAAATACAAAAATTAGCTGGGCATGGTGGTGCAGGTCTGTGGTCCCAGCTACTTGTGGGGCTGAAGTGGGAGAATCGCTTGAGCCTGGGAGCGGGGGGTTGCAGTGAGCCAGGATTGCACCACTGCACTCCAACCTGGGTGACAGAGTGAGACTGTCTGAAACAAACAAACAAACAAACAGACAAAAAACCAAAAAAAACACAAAGAAAAGAAAAGAAAGAATACTTACCCAGAGCAAATCACTTATGCAAAGGCTGGAGGCAAAAAAAAAAAGGTTGAGAAACTGAAAGAAACAAGGGGAGTTAAAGTGTAGTACACAGGCCACGTCCGAAGATGCTTAGATTGTATTCAAAGTGCAATTCCACTTCTTTGTAGAATATTGAGTAGTGAACTAGTCTTATTTGCATTTGAAAATAATAAATCTAGCTGTTATGTGCTTCTTAAAAAGCAAAGTTTTCTAGACCGAGCACGATCATGTGAGTCTGTGACAGTGCCTACCTCTTTTCCCCAAAATCGGATCCGTTTTTATTTCCTGTACAGAGCTGGCTTGTTGGCCATTGCCAAGTGCAACAGTTATTTACCCCTCTTTACTTGCAAATATTATTTGGTCACTCCCTAGTTAATAATTGGCCTATTTTATAGAATAGCTCCAAGGACATCTTTGGTTCCACCCAGAAGTTCTCTGGTTGCTTTTACGACCAGACCAGGTTTTTCCCCTCTGGTGCCTCCTTCATTAGTAATTGTTAGTTGATAGTTCTTAAGTGGAAAGCTTCTTTCTTATGTCGTCTGCATTCAGTTATCCTGTGAGTGGCCTATTCCCATCCTGTTGTATGCCAAGTAATTCATTTCGTTTTTCCTTCCAAGATTTACTCTTGGAGCATGCCAAACCAAGTCCCAAACAGATGTCTCTTTTTTCAGATACTTGGCAAAAGATTTTTGACTGATCAGTTTTTAGTGGTCCACAGGGGCTAAAAGATTTTTTCCTCTTAGTCTAAAAGCTTCTAAACAGAAATTTGTTCTGTAAGAGAATCCGCATTACTAAACAAGACACAAATACTGCTCCAAAAATAAAGCAACCATCAATAACTTGGATTTAAAAGTCACTAGTGAGATTCTGAAAAGTTCAGTCTTTCTGTGAAAGAGCTGACTTGAGTACTCATTAAGATCCAGCGTCACTGGGAAGCTCTGCTAGTAACTTTGCAGAATTAGTTATGGAAATGTAGTCACCATCTTCTAACCATCTATAAGATAAAGAATAGTTTTCCTGGGCTGAAAATCAGTTTTCCTGGGCTGAAAGCTGGGTGCCAGCAGGGCTGAGATCCCACAAAATACTTTGGGAGAAAATCCATTTCCTTTCCTTTCTCAGTTTCTAGGGCTGCATCTCTTTTTTCTTTTTTTTTTTTTTTTTTATTATACTTTAAGTTCTAGGGTACATGTCCATAACATGCAGGTTTGTTACATATGTATACTTGTGCCATGTTGGTGTGCTGCACCCATCAACTCGTCAGCACCCATCAATTCATCATTTATATCAGGTATAACTCC